>NC_079897.1:8316351-8507725 GCF_024868665.1 Triplophysa rosa | reverse complement strand
GGATCACAAGCAGTTCTGTTTTTGCAAGGTTCAGCTGCAGGTGATGGTCCTCCATCCAAAGTGAAATGTCACTCAGGCATGCTGAGATGCACGCAGAAACAGTCGGATCATCAGGCTGAAATGACAAGGGGAGTTGTGTATCATCCGCATAGCAGTGATAGGAAAAGCCATGTTTCCGAATGACAGAGCCAAGGGATGTCATGTATACAGAAAAGAGCAATGGCCAAAGCACTGAGCCCTGAGCACCCCTGTATCGAGATGTTGGGACTCAGAGACCTCACCTCTCCAAGATACTCTAAATGACCTACCTGAGAGGTAGGACCTGAACCATTGTAGCACCATTCCGGAGACACCCATAGCCTTGATGGTCGACAGGAGGATGTGGTGGTTAACAGTTTTTAACGTTAAATGTTGAATGTTGATCATCTGGTCTGATATTTTAAAATTTCTCTTTTATATTATTGTTTATATATGCTGTTATGACCTGGAGAAAGTTTATGCATTATGCTATAGTGTGTTGTTTGTGTTTTGCATTCTCTTGTTCGTGTGTGCAGACACTTCACTAGTCCAGATGGGTGTGGTCTCTACTAACCACTTGGAGATGGTCATTGGTCCTACGCTTTGTGCCCTTTGTATATAAGGACCGTCCCAAACACTCATTCGAGGCCTTGGGTTCCTTGTGTACCTTGTGTGCCATTGAGCTCTTGTGCCTTTTGCTGATGGTTCTGTTTGGTTCATTCTATTTGTTGTGATTTCATGATTCTTGTGACTATTGTTGGGATATACTTATTCTTCCTATGCTTATTCACTGCTACCTAAAAGGAAACACTTGTAGCCGAGAGAGTTAAAATCTGATTATGTGAGTATGTGTGCTGTGAATTTAGTAACTTAATTCCAGTATCTGTTGTATGTCTGAACATGGTATTGTGAATACGGAGATTTGGACTTCATGTTATTTTAAGTACACTCTCATACATTGTAAATACCTTTTACATATTTCACCAAGTTTCTGGAGGTAGGGGGTTAGACGCCATTTTGATTTACAGTTTTACTTTGTTTATCCTCAGGGAGACAGATAAGATACCTTGTATTTTGTTTTCTATTATTTATTCTCCTAGGTTATTTAGTACTCTAAAATAAGACCGCTTTTGTTTATTATGTTGGCCTTGTCTGCCCCTGAAGAGAATCCCACATTGTACCAATAAACTTGGTTTACTGAAACTTTGGGTTGCTAGTGTGGTATCTTTACTTGTCTGTTTCGGCTTACCCCTAGAGGTCTTAACATATGCCAAGTGTGAGTGTTAAATGCCTATGTATGTTATAATTTACTTTCCCTACAGGGATAAATAAAATAAGCTGAAGTGAAGTGAACATATCAAGGACTCTGCTTACCGTAAACTTCATTATTATTTACATTCCAATTTCAATGTCTTTAACTTTATTTAACTGTATAACTGTATTTAACTGTATTACCTTTAAAATGCGCTCTATTGGATTGGCAGCATCCATCCCCCATGTAGAATAAATACGACTGCAATAGGGCTGTCAAATGATTAGGCTAATCGCATCCAAATAAAAGTTTGTGTTAACACAATATATGTCTGTGTACTGTGCATATTATTTTGTATTTATAAAAACATACATGCATATTTTAAAGAAAAATATAAAAATTAATAAACATTTATATATAATTTAAATGATTGTAAAATATAAATAAATGCCTGTAAATATGTATACATGTATGTGTTTATAAATACAAAATTGATAGGCATAGTGCGCAGACATATACAGTATTATGTAAACATATTTTTTTCTGGATGTGATTAATGGCAATTAATCGTTTGACAGCCCTAGACTGCAAACACAGCACTGCATTTCTCCGCTCTTTAAAAACCCAGGATTGAGATCGTTCTAACAAACGTTACATAACCAGATAAACTTAATCTTCAGTCACTTTGTTCTTTGATAAAACACAATTTATTATTATTCAGATGAAGATCAGAAAACATTTTAGGTGTCAGTAGAACTACATTTTCCTGTCAATTCTTGGCGTTCATTATCATTGTAGTGTTGATAGTATACCTTTTTCTCTCTAAAAAAAAAAAGACTGATATGGCTTATACATTACTGTATAATAAGATGTGTTTGTGTATAATGTGTTTGTATATTTGTCTGTGTGTCATATATTTTTGTAGTTGTTCAGAGTTGCTCCATCTGGCGGTGCTTCACACCAGCAAGCTTTCCGTCTATGCTGTGTCAGGTTGGTTCTCAACCCATTCAAATCACTTAAAATTTATTGCACTTTTTACAATTTTGCATTGTTGCAAAGCAGCTTTTTCAGAAAGTATATTTTAGAAAAAAACAGTAGAGACATTCCAACCTTTAACTTCCTCTCAAAGGATGATGGAATTTTTTTCCTGTTTTTATTTTCTCATTTCTGAATATATTCAGATGTATTAATATTATGATGATCATGATTATTATAGCATTATATAATAATGCATATATATGAGTTCGTTATTTAACCAAGCAGAGACATCGTGATTATGGAAGAGATGCTCCAAAATGTTTGCGTCACTTCATTCACAATAGAGGCGGGGTGAAGTTATAAGGTCATACCGACAGTTTAAGGATCAAATGAAGTTTTGTCACAAGCTCTTAAAAAAAAATTTGGTTAAATATTTGCAGTGATGGGGTGACCAATAATAATGATTTATTGTAAGAAACTAAAAAGGACCAAATGTAGAGGTATTAGAGGTTTCTGTCCGACAGTGACAATGGGCGCTTTTCCACCATCGAGCCAAACTGTTCTCCTTGCTTAACCTTTCCACTCCATGCCGAAAAGAATTCAATATGTATCATCAGTCATAGATTATTATCTCATGGTCAGATAGTGTGCAGAAGATGTTATGTGTATGCTCATTATGCTCTATGTGCAAATATGATGTTTACTGAAGTCGTTTTTCTCAGGCACTGCTGGC
Source organism: Triplophysa rosa (assembly GCF_024868665.1). Classification (NCBI taxonomy): domain Eukaryota; kingdom Metazoa; phylum Chordata; class Actinopteri; order Cypriniformes; family Nemacheilidae; genus Triplophysa; species Triplophysa rosa. The sequence continues at coordinate 8,504,744 of NC_079897.1, read as the reverse complement.
AATGTTGAACATGGTGACCAGTATCAGCTACGTTTGATTTATGAACACCATCTACAGAGAACAGCCTGCAACATGACATACGGCCCCTTTGGGGGCATTACGGGTAAACAATATAATGTGTATGGTATGCCACATATTAACATCACACACTGCTTGCATACTATCTTGACCTGCTTTTAATCGGCGAAAGGGCAATAGAAGCTAGCATGAAGTTAAACATAAACAAACAAACTTTCATTTTTTATATTCTTAAATTAAGAGAAGATTTGCAGTCTTTCTTGTCATGCTGTTTTCTTGTTATCTTTTTTTATGCAGTTTGCTCATTGATCTCTTATGGTTTGCAGGTCATCACTTTATCTGTATTCAGTCGATGGATGGAATGCTGATGTTTTTTGAGCAGGATAGTTATGCCTTTGGGTGCTGCCTGCCAGGTTTTCTGTTGCCTGGACCTCTGAGCTACTGCAGCCGAACAGATTCCTTCATCATTGTGTCTTCTACACGACAGGTGGAGTGCTACAGGTGAGACCAACTTGGCTTCAGTTCAGTCATTGGCCACAACAAAATTTTTAACATGTCATTTGGATGCATTTATATAGCTGCTGTAAGCATAGTTGTAAATTAAAGGGGTCATATGATACGGCTAAAATGAATATTATCGTTTGGTTTAGATGTAATGCAATGTGTATACACGATTTAAGGTTAAAAACGCTGTATTTTCCACATACCGTGCATGTTTGTATCTCCTCTTTGCCCTGCCTCTCTGAAACGCGCTGATTTTTTACAAGGTTCATTATTCTGAAAAGCGAGGCGTGCTGTGATTGGCCACTTAACCAGTGCGTAGTGAATGGTCGAATACTGCAAGCGTGTGATGGAGATGTAACGCTTCTTACCACATTTGGCACATCAGGTTCCAAAGCAATTGTACTGACAGGTACGCCCACCTTACTTGCGTATACATTTGGGCGGTCTTAGTCAAATCATACCACGAACTGATGTAGATTTGTGTGGATGTGGTTAAACGAGGCGTTTCAGGCAGGTCTGGGTGAGCATTCGCTTTTAGATAGAATGCATCTTTTGTTCCGACACTTTAATTTTTGCAATTTTACGTGTCTAATACATGCATGGGCAACTTATAACACACCAAAGACACAGAAAAATACATATTCGCGCCATATGACCCCTTTAAAGAGTATATATTACAAATTACATTTCATGCCGTGTGTAATGTTGCTGTGTGTGAATGTAAGCAGTTGTAAAGCCGAAGGTGAACATACAAAGTTATTGGCTTGGAGAAAAATGAGTAGACTCTTAATCACACGAACGATTCTTCTGTTGTTCTAATTTCAGTTCCGTGACTGATTTGCATCACTTGCCTACATTTTAGATTGGATTGCCCGCGAAAATTTGAACCTCCCCCAAACACTGTAGCTCGCTCGTGTTTACATCATGTCCAAGATATGCTGTGTACCACACTGTGAAAGTAAATCAGTTTTATTTTCACATCCAAAGGATGAAGTTGTGAAGAATCAGTGGTTAAAATTAATTTTTACAGTGACACCACAGGATTATAACCCCAACCTTTTACTGTGGACAGTGTGTGTACTGTGTGTCATTTCACTGACAGCTGCTTATCTAATCTCTGCGCATCCAACTCAACTTTAATTTATACAGCACTTTTTACAATTTTCATTGCTACAAAGCAGCTGTACATGAAAACTTGCTAACCATAAGCCATACATTCAATTTATACAATTTTACAAAATCTTCTTTTGTGTTTAACAGAACAAAAAATGTACAAAACAATTATACTGTGGTAGTCAATGATGCCCCAGAAATCTCAGTTGCTTATATTCATCCAAATATCTTACTTTGTGTTCAACAGAACACATAAATAAATTAATTTAGGTTGGGAACAACTTGAGGATGAGTAATTCATGACAGCGTTTTAATTTTGGGGTGAACTGTCCCTTTAGGGTACTTATAGAAGTCACAAAACTCTTGGTTGGCCTTGGCCCCGTAATTTCTGCTTGCAGCTATATTTGATCTTATGGTTGACGGCTTATTTTACTTATACTGTATATTTACATCTATGAAGAATATGCTGTAGCGTTAAGAAAACAGGTTTTGGTTGCAACCATTTGACATCAAGAATTTTGATGCAAAACTAAATGTTGGCCTCAGAGTAAACATAATTTTTTAAAGTTTATGAATACTGTGACAGTTACACAGTTTTTTATTTCACATTTATAAAGCCAATGCCATTTTTGATATATTAAGCCAGTGGTTCCCAAACTGGGGTACGCTTACCCCCGGGGTACGCCAGGTGACGGAGGGGGTACGTGAACAAAATCCTGAAATCTACTGTTTACTTAATTATAACGCACCTGACAATCAACCAGTCATGTTTTTTTCACAAGCTAAATAGAAAGACGTGCTCCCTCGAGTGTACACACAGCAAAATAGTAGTCACGTAGTGCCATAAAAGGTCAAATTCATGACATCCAATCAAAAAATATGCGTCCACTCATGCGTAAGCACACGTCTTTACGTACCGCATGTAATTCGACTGCATGCTGCTCGGAACGAAGCAACAACTGCTTGTTAAATTAAAATGGATAAGTGGTTGCAAAGATTTAGGCCCGCAGCCACAGGAAGAAAATCGACTCCCAGCAGCTCGGATGATCCACAGTCCTCTGACCACACCCGAGGTCCCTCTAACAGCACTTTGGCTGCAGGTGTAAATCAACCACCCGCTCCGGTTGACACTGTCACAGATAGCGATGCATCGGAGACTACAGCGTCAACTCAGGTTCAGCAGTTCACAGAAAGACAATCAAAAAGGCGTAAATATGATGAGAAATACATTTCATATGGATTTACTTACATTGGCAGTGACGAAAATCCCAAACCACAGTGCGTTATATGTGCAAAAGTACTCTCTCATAACTGTATGAAGCCAGCGTTTTTGCGCAGGCATTTAGAAACAAAGCATGCGATTTTGAAAAATAAACCGCGAGAGTTTTTCGAAAGACAGTTAAGACAACTCGGGAGTAGTAAGGCCCTTATAACAGTGTCAGAAAACCTTAATAAGAAAGGGCTGGAAGCATCCTACATGGTGAGTTACAGAGTGGCTAAAACGGGCAAATCCCATACTATTGTGGAGAACTTAATTCTTCCTGCTGCAGCTGATATTGCGGGCATTATGCTTGGGGAAAAAGCCAAAAAAACAATACAGAAGATGCCGTCATCAGCCAACACAGTTTCACGTCGCATCGCTGATATGGCAGAAGACGTTTTAAAACAGCTATTGCTTCGCATAAAATCCAGCGAATTCTACGCTTTACAAATCGATGAATCAACGGATGTAGCTGGTTTGGCTCAGCTGCTGGCATATGTCCGGTATATTTATGATGGTTCAGTTATGGAAGATATACTTTTTTGCAAACCGTTGGAAGGCAGAGCAACTGGAGAGGAGATTTTCAAAGTTTTAGATGGCTTTGTAACATCACATGGACTTCAGTGGACAGATTGTGTGGGCATTTGTACTGATGGAGCGAAAGCCATGACAGGCAGGCTGAGTGGACTGGTAACACGTGTGCAAGCAGTTGCACCCTGCGCGGTTTGGGTACATTGCAGCATCCACAGAGAATGGCTGGCCACCAAAGGAATGCCTGAACGTCTTAAGGAAGTTTTGCAAGATGCTGTAAAAATTGTAAACTTTATTAAAGCAAGGCCTTTGAATTCTCGTTTGTTTTCTTCAATGAAATGGGCAGCGACCACGTCACATTGTTACTGCATACTGATGTACGATGGCTGTCCAGGGGAAAGGTTCTCACACGATTGTTTGAATTGAGGGATGAACTTAAAGCTTTTTTTATCGACCATCCCTTTGTATTGAGTAACCGCTTACATGACGAAGAGTGGCTTACAGTATTGGCCTATCTGGGTGATGTTTTTTCCCGTCTGAATGAGCTGAACATTGGATTGCAGGGAGTTGCCACAACCATATTTAATGTACAGGACAAAACTGAGGCCATGATCAGAAAGTTTGCTCTCTGGACTAATTGCATTAACGAGAACAACACCGAAGCCTTTTCATCGTTGCATGATTTTTTGCTAGCAAACGAACTCAGCCTTACTAACAGCGTTAAGAGTGACATAATGAAACACCTTTCTGAGCTGTTGTCGCAGTTGCGCAAGTACTTTCCCGAGACAGACAATTCAAACACCTGGATTCGCAATCCATTCTCTGCAAACAGCACAGCGCACCTTCCTGTTTCTGAGCGAGAGAGTCTCATTGAAATCTCTATGAGTGGCGCTTTGAGAATTGACTTCGCACAAAAATTACTGACAGACTTCTGGATAGCTTTGCATGCAGAGTATCCTGCCTTAGCCGATCGTGCTTTGAAAACATTACTGCCCTTCTCCACAACGTATCTTTGCGAGAGTGAGTTTTCAGCACTTGCCCATATAAAGAACAAATATCGACACAGACTCTGCATAGAGAATGATTTGAGACTCAGACTTTCTCCGATACAACCAAACATCACAGAGTTATGCAAGTCATTTCAAGCACATCCATCTCATTAAACAGTGAGTCATTTATTTATATATGAGTCATATATCATTTATTGTTTGATAAAAGAAAATTACATGTATTTAGAATGCAAATAAAAAAATGTTTGAGACCACAATTGTGACTGTAAGAAAGGGGGTACGCAGAATGATGTTAAATCCCTGGGGGGTACGCCATTGTAAAAAGTTTGGGAACCACTGTATTAAGCCATAGGGATGTAACGATTCACTCAGCTCACAATGCGATGCGAGTCACGATTCTGATCTCACGATGTGATTTATTCACGATTTACTCATGATTTATTTTTACAAAATGAGTTGAAACAAATTAGAAATGAACAACTTCCCTTGCATTATTTCTTAAATGCTTCACGTTTCTTTGTATAATAAAATAATGTTTTATTTCAAATAACAAAACTAAACTGCAATTTTATAACAAATTAATCGTAGAAAAAGTCTCTTTAATATAAACAAACTAATACTGTCTGAGCTTTTCTTGGATTTTTTTGCATTTAAGAAATATCAGCATGTCCACGTTCAGATTTGCAGTGAATATAGCGGCCCCTGCTGTTCAAAAAATGTATTGCGATTCAGTTCACACCTCAACCAATTTGAATCGTCACTCATTATAACCGATTTTCAACCGGCTCACGGTGAATCGTTACATCCCTATTAAGCCATACATCTCTCTCTACCCGGGGTTCCCTTTAATTTGTCATGCTTCCCCATTTCATCCAAAGAAGTTCCTTGTCTCCTCTTTATTAGAGTAGTTCCTTTATCATTACTTTTGGATTTATTCCACGTCCTTGTGAATCAAACTTAAGTTATAGTCGTGCGTAGCCTCTACGCCATAGATTACGTGTCGGTTTTCATTTACACTTCTGCGTCGTTGTCTGCGTCGACAGGCAATGACCACTAGGCGTCAGTGTCCACGCGCGTGTTACTTATGTAACAAAGACAAGAGCCGAAGAAGAATGAGCTCGTTTGAGAAGCATTAGCAGTGATAGTGGCAAGTAAACGGTCACTTTTGTTGCAGCTTGAGATGTTAAATACAGAAGCACAAATAATTTACTTAGATAATTAATTCGGAAATGCGTTTGAGTAAACATGATGCTATCGCAGAGTTTTTTTTTACCTGAGGGAGGGGTTCAAACAGACCAATCACAGCGCTTGCGGTCCGCGTAGGGTCCGCGTTGAGTTGACGCGTTGTTACATTTTTGGAGAGGTGCGCGTCAGGCTACGGCGTAGGGTACGTGGCTCTGCGTAGGCTACGCCTAGGTCCTACACACGAGTATAACTTAAGCTTTACCCTTCCTGTAATCTGGGGTCCAAAAGATACAGAGGAAACATGACAAAACCCTTACAACCACACTATAAACACAAATTGAGATATTAATCAATGGAACTTACAGAGATGGACAGAAGGGAAGTCAAGCTGAAATTGCTGCTGACTGATTATTTTCAGGGTTATTTCGATTAACCAAATTACTCAAAACCAAGTTTTTAACTCACAATTCTGACTTCTTTTCTTAGAATTGTGAGACATATACTCACAATTGTGGACTTTAATGTCCAATGAGGGAAAACTGTAAAACTTCTCTGTAAAATAATATGCAGAGGAAAGCCAAGTCCTCTGTTTGTGATCCCTTTGTTTTATGCACCATATTAGTATTCCAAAGTATTCTAAAGTATTTAGATTAAGTTACAAAATTTGTGTAATCTAACGAAATACATTACAGATTACTTTTTAAAGCATGTGTTTTGTAATCTGTAATGAAATACATTTTAAAAGTAACCTTCCCAGCCCTGCATATAGGCCTGTAACGTTACTGCGTTTCAAGTGAATGACGAAACTGCAGGGTTTGTCCATATGGAATAAAGAATGGAGAAACAACTAGAACAAAAGTTCATGCACAGTTTTGGTATAATTTTTTAGACATGTGATTGACATCGCCTGCTCCACTCTGAACACAGGTATGAAACACTAGCTGTCACGGCAGATGCGGACATTAGAAAAGATTGTGATAAGCAGAGCAAGACACCAGGGAAGAGGCTGACGGTAAGTTTATTGCTGTTTGAATTAGAAAATGGCCTTTTCTTGTCACAATTGATGTGTTTTCACAATCTTGTACATAGACACATGCACAAGTGCACAAGACTATTGTAGGAGCCATAGAAATGAGGCTGCAGGTAATCACAGTAGTCATATTATGTTCAGCAGCTTTTAGAATATTTATTTTCATAAACAACTTAAATTTTACACACAATTTTGTTTTCTTTTGGTCTGCCAACACTAAAGTTATAAACAAAGCCAAAGCAGCATTAAAGGCATGATATGTAATTTTCACTGCTATAGAGGTTGCAAACAAAGGCATAGTTTGACAATGCTGTAAAGCAGTGTTTCTCAACTGGTGGGTCGCGACCCAAAAGTGTGTCTCAAGACCATTATGATTGGGTCGCAGATTGTACAGTCAAAGAATCAACATAAAAAAATTCTAAAAGTTTTTTGATATGAAACCTTTATTTTGAAAGACGTGCCTGAAAGCTGTTGACAGATGTAGTTTAAATAGAGTGCCTGAGAAAAATATCTGTATAAATATTAGGGATGCCACAATACTCAATATAATATTGAACCGTTCGGTTCGACCTCCATGGTTCAATACGTGTAAGTGAATTGCGTTTTTTTGGTTTTGTGTTTAAATTTTCCGTGCGCTTAATTACACTGTGAACTGGCTCTGTCCGTGTTTGTCTGTATGCTGAGATAGATAAACGCATCCCCACAAGTAATATCTAGCGAGTGGTGGTCGGGCGGTGAAGCGAGACTGCCTGCAACACGAGAAGCAATGTGCTGTTGTCGACTATAATGCTGACGCCGGCTGGCTTTATTGTATGCCCGTTGTACTAAAGTGATAATGTCCAAACTTGGCACATCAAGAATGTATTTTTACACTGCATACGAAAGCAGCACGCTCGCGTTGCTCTAAGCACATGCAGAAAGAGTGTCTACAGCATCATGCCAAAGTCCGTTTAACGAAAGTCAAGCCACTCGGCGGCCTTTCGGACAGCTATTTACGTCATAGCAAGAGTGCCTCCAAGAAGCTATTTAGCATTGCATTTCTTCCAATTTATTGCAATATCAGAGATGCACCTTGTTAATATATTATCTTTGGCCTTTCCCATTGAGCGCACGTTTACTTAGATTACAGCAATCGCAAGTTTTGCATTACGTCATTTTAAATACTCTGATGCGCAAAACTTCTTCAAGAAGCTTATTTTACTGGCATGTTGATGAACAGTAAACCAAAAACTGCTGTGAGCTGCCAGTGTAAATCTTTACATTTCTTCAATACACCGGGAATTTGTACTAGTAGATTTTTGCTTAAAGACAATAAAATAAGTCAAGTAAAATAAAGAGAATTTCAGTAAAATACTTTTTTCTTCTTAAGTTTTTACTGTTCCTGTCACATGAGCATAAAACAATGAAAAAACACTTTAATGTGCCGAAGCCATCAGAACCGAACCGAACCAAAAACCGTGGGCGAAAAACTGAGGTTTGTATTGAACCGTGGGTGAGCTGTATTGTTGCATCCCTAATAAATATCCCGATTCAATATCTGTAGTCAGGTAAGATGTTGTCAGGCTTAATATCAGTGTCATTATTCTTTTGTTGTTTACGCAACTTGTTACGAAATAAAATTCTCTCACCTCAGAATTGTGTATGTTTAAAGACTATTGTATTAAAAAATATTTGGGACTGCTATTATAAGCTGTTCACTCATAAATATTAGGCATATTAGTCACTATTTTTGTTATATACTGTATATATATTTATATCTATACTGTATAGATACAGCAGCTTCTACCTGTGGGACGTAGCAAAACACAGCGCTAGAGCAGACCAGTTAGTGTATACAGTCACAGGCTTAAAGCTGCGTCAGTGAATCTCTGTCAGAATCTGTCAGACAGTGCAGCAGTATTAAGTTCTCTTTCATGCTTGAATGAATACAACCAGACAAGATTATGCCAGAAAGCTTGTTTTGTCTAGCATTTTTGTAAGCACAGACTTCAACGTGTTAAATAAAATCTTAAATTAATGCAAAGAGTTGTGAAAATGGTAGAGGAGTCAGATCTGCGTAGAGAGACAGCTCTTAAAGGGGCCACATTCTTAAACATGCTGCTATGACTCCTGTCACGAATGTTAATCAAAGAACAAAAAAAAGAGGAATTCAATGTGTTTTGTGGCTTTAATGAGAATTCTTCTGTATTTCATTTATAATTTAGTATTAAAGACTGTAAAGTGTTTGAGAACTTCATTCAATTTCTGTATATTTCCTACCTGTTAGACATGATAACTCTCAATTATACTGTAGAATGGCTACAATTAATGTTAAAATAAATAAATAAAAAAATCAATTTAATAGAGACATCAGTTGCAGTACTAATATCAGAATGTTGGCTTTAATTCATAAAATGCTGCTTTTAAAGAAACCTGTTGTTTCTACATTAATTTAGAGATTAAATGTGAAATTATTAGAGTGTAAAAGTGTATTTAAAAACATTAATGTTATGTGCGATTAATCGTGATTATCAGAAAAATGTGTGATTAATCAAATTATTTTTTAATCGATTGACAGCACTAATATATAATGTATGTATACAGTATATCACAGAAGTGAGTACACCCCTCACATTTTTAAAAATATTTTATTATATCTTTTCATGTGACAACACTGAAGAAATGACACGTTGCTACAATATAAAGTAGTGAGTGGACAGCTTGTATAACAGTGTAAATTTGCTGTCCCCTCAAAATAACTCAACACACAGCCATTCATGTCTAAACCGCTGGCAACAAAAGTGAGTACACCCCTAAGTGAAAATGTCCAAATTGGGCCCAATTAGCCATTTTCCCTCCCGGTGTCATGTGATTCGTTAGTGTTACAAAGTCTCAGGTGTGTTAAATTTGGTGTTATCACTCTCACTCTCTCATACTGGTCACTGTGAGTTCAACATGGCACCTCATTGCAAAGAACTCTCTGAGGATCTGAAAAAAAGAATTGTTGATCTACATAAAGATGGCCTAGGCTATAAGAATATTGCCAAGACCCTGAAACTGAGCTGCAGCACAGTGGCAAAGACCATACAGCGGTTTAACAGGACAGGTTCCACTCAGAACAGGCCTTGCCATGGTTGACCAAAGAAGTTGAGTGCTCGTGCTCATCGTCACCTGTCAGGCTGAAATGACAGGTGGAGCTGTGTGTCATCCACATAGCAGTGATAGAAAAAGCCATGTTTCCGAATGACAGAGCCTACGGACGTTGTGTATATGGAGAAGAGCAGCAGTCCAAGAACTGAGCTCTGTGGAACCCCTGTACTGAGTTGCTGGGACTCCGAGACCTCTCCAGGATACTCTGAATGACCTATCTGAGAGGTAAGACTTGAACCACTGTAGCGCCGCTCCAGAGACGCCCGTAGTCTTGAGGGTCGACAGGAGGATGTGGTGCTTGACAGTGTCGAAACTGGCAGATAGATCCAGGAGGATGAGCAGAGCAAAGACAACCACTGCCTTGCTAAAGAAGCTGAGGGTAAAGGTGAAGACCTAAACCCTATTGAGCATCTGTGGGGCATCCTCAAACGGAAGGTGGATGAGCGCAAGGTCTCTAACATCCACCAGCTCTGTGATGTCGTCACGGAGGAGTAAAAGAGGACTCCAGTGGCAACCTTTGAAGCTCTGGTGAACTCCATGCCCAAGAGGGTTAAGGCAGTGCTGGAAAATAATGGTGGCCACACAAAATTTTGACACTTTGGGCCCAATTTGGATTTAGACATCGGTGTAGACATTAATGGCTGTGTGTTGAGTTAAGTGTCATTTTTTCAGTGTTGTCACATGAAAAGATATAATAAAACATTTTTCCCCCCATTTTTCATGAGCTGAACTCAAAGATCTAAGACTTTTTCCCATTGAGCATGTTTGGGATGCTCTGGATCGGCGTATACGACAATGTGTTCCAGTTCCTGCTAATATTCAGCAACTTCGCACAGCCATTGAAGAGGAGTGGACCAACATTCCACAGGCCACAATCAACTACCTGATCAACTCTATGTGTAGGAGATGTGTTGCCCTGCGTGAGGCAAATGGTGGTCACACCAGATACTGACTGGTTTTCAGACCCCCCAATACCGTAAAACTGCACATTTTAGAGTGGCCTTTTATTGTGGTGTGTGCACACCTGTGCAATAATCATGCTGTCTAATCAGCATCTTGATATGCCACACCTGTGAGGTGGATGGATTATCTCGGCATTGGAGAAGTGCTCACTAACACAGATTTAGACAGATTTGTGAACAATATTTGAGAGAAATAGGCCTTTTGTGTACATAGAAAAAGTCTTAGATCTTGGAGTGCAACTCATGAAAAATGTGTGCAAAAACAAAAGTGTTGCGTTTATAATTTTGTTCAGTGTATGTATACCTGTATATGTAATGTAATCTAATATATATATATATATTATATATATATATGAAAATACATCCAAAATGAGATAAGTCTGTTTTAAAATGTTATCATGTTTTTATTGTGTTAGTTAGCTGTATTTTTTTGCTGTTGTTATGGCTTAAATCAAAACAAACCAACTGGAGTTTGATTCATATTAATTGGAATGCACGATAAAAAAAGGACTTGATTTTTTTTTAAAATGGAGTTATCTCATTTTGATATATATAAATAAACAAATATATATACCCCACTCATTTTCTACAGTGTTGTTTAGATCAGGGAACTGGGATGGGTATGGCAGGATCTTGATTTTTGTGTTGATTTTGATGTTTGTTTTAAACTAATGTCCTGATGGAAGATCTAACTACAACCCATTATAAGATTTTTAGCAGAGCAAGTGGTTGATCACACAGAACTTGTTTTTCATGCGAGGCGTGCCATGCCGCTGTTTCATTTTGCTTTTTGAAAAGAGCTTTTTTGTTGCTAGGCAACAAACGAAACAGCTGTACTGTCAGTCAAGAAATATAGCGTGAGCTCTCTAGTTGCTGTTAAGTGTCATATTAGCAGAAACTTTAAAACAGGTAAAGCAGAGGGTGCTCGCTCTGACCTTGCTCGGTTAACCCGCGAGAGCCACCACAAGTTTCTCCTCCATCATTGCAGTCTCCGGACATTTCAAGAAACTGTAAAGTTCCATCACCACAACGGAAGCCCCACGTCTCCATTCATTGGATTGGACAATGGAAAAAAAGCGCATGACGTTAACCGCTTTTCTGCTCAGAGTTGATTTTTTTCAACTTCAGGCGCTCTGAGCGCTCCGCCAAAAATGCGAGGCACCGCAGGTGGCAAAAACGTGAGGCGCGCATTAGCAGCGCGCAAAATGCTCCCTGCCATCTGAAAACAAAAAAAGAGGCGCGTCTAACAGCAAAAACGCGTTCTGTCTGATCGGCCCCCAATTCAGGTTTTTATTTTTGTATCTGTTGGTATTTTATATAATACACAATGCTATGTAGCTGAACAAGTTGTCTAGGACCTCTGGTATAAAAGTCCACAACAATAAAAATTCGGCAGTATACGCCATTAACTTTGGACATCATGCACTTTTTTACCTCGGTGTGCACCAAACCCATCCCATGTTCTTGCTGCCAAAAACTCTTTTTTTCATTTCATATGGCCATAGAACTCATTCCTTGTTGAATTTCCAGTATGCTAATTAATATGGTGAAGTTTGTTTTTGCATGATAATAGAATAATTTTATTTAACAGAGACCCAAACAACTTGTGGTGATTGAGGTGTAGTTTTTCTTTATTTTTTATATTTTTTTCTAACACAAAAATTCAGCTGATTTCTGCAATTTTTCATCTGTGATCTTTGAAGAGTCTTTGGCAATTCACATTATTCTCCTCGCTGTGCATTAAAGGTAGTGCGGGATGTTTTGTATGATCTATTAACAGAAATGCAATATAACATACAAAACTGTGTCTTTAGATGTGTATAAAAACCTTACGTAATGAAAAGTTATGTTTTTATTACCTTAGAATAAACCAGTTAGGGAGCAGGCCTATCTACATGGAATTTGTTATGTTGCGCAGCCATGTTTTGTACAGTAAGCTCTAACGGACAATCAGCTCTACAGAGCGCGTTTCATATATGTTGGTCTTCTTCGTGTGTTTTTTTAGACGCAGCTTGCGTCATCACTGAGTTGAAGATGCACAAAGTATTAAGTCGTAGTACGGAGAGAAGGAGTAGTCGTCGTCGTCTAGCTGAAGCAATTGATTGTTCTGTCTTAGAAGTTTTGATAAAATGGAGGACCATGCGTATTGTGCACAAGAGCCGACAGAGCGTGAATCTACGTCATCAAAGAAGCGCAAACGTGATGCTGCCAGATGAATTAGAGACAAACGGTGGCAGAAATCCAGGATAAACATCGGTGTATCTATTACCAGATGGAAGGCACTGTTGAAAGTTAACTGAATGAACAAATGTTTTCAAGGCGACGCCAAAGTTGCCTGTTTTCTGCTAGACTGGTAAGATAATTCAACATTTTCAATGTTTCCACTTTTTCAATGTTTACCAAACAACTGTTTTGTTGAAACGGTAACGTTAGCATTTTATACAAATGGCCATATAACCTCTGAATAATAATGTTTTTCCGTCCCTGCGGTACGTACTCCGGTTGTTCCTGACTTTACAAAGGGGGAGACAAACGTCTACTAACTTACACCTAACTGCCTATGTCGCTGTCAGATCAAACGCTTTGAACAGCGTTGCTATTTACGATTAGCTAACTTTAGTTACTTCACTACTCTCAGCGTGTACTAGATAGCACGCAATAAATATATCTAATTATAGCATTGTAACAGTAACTTTCGCAATAGAATACATGTTAAATGATTAATTACGTTAATATATTGCCTTACCTTTGTAAAGAAACATCGTTGCTTGTATCACTGCTATCCACTGTCTCAGTAGATGACATCTTTTTTTACTGTTGCGGCCACCGTCGTACTTCGTAAGGGAGGGGTGAGCAGATGACTCAGAGATTCGTTGCAAAACTATAATACAACGCTAGTGGCCGCTGATTTTCAAGAACTGCGCCTTTAAGACAATATAGACACACAATCTCTTTCAGGCAGATTTGGAACATCTCTAGCTGATTAAAACTTCTTAATTATTGCCCTGATGTTGGAAAAGGGATTTTTTTATTGTTTTAACTATTTCCTTTTAGATCCACTTTCTATTTTGCTGCGCATCAGAACTATATTATTTGGTTTAGTCATGACTGGACAACATCATGTTTCTAGTCACCTTGGTGTGTTCAGAAAATTTATAGATTGATGTGAATATACTTAGGAGATATTTTACTCACAAGAATTTCTAGGGTGCCAATATTTGTGGCCAGGTTGTGTTAGAGAATTTTTTTCACAATATAATTTCCCCCACTTCAAATTGTTTTACTTTAATAAAATGTTGGAGTTTTATAGATTTGTTAAAATAAAAGATCAAAACAAGAAACAATGCAGATTTTTTTACATGAAATGTACATGTACCTTCTGTATAACAGGCGCATGTTGGCAAAGCACTCACATAATTAGCACATAATTAAATTACAATTAGTGTGTTACGCTTAATATCACCACTTTTGTTACTCTGTAGTCCAGTCATATTTTATGGCCGAAACGAACTGTTTTTTAATGTTGTTTGGATATGTGTGTTAATGTATCCTCAGGCTGACTGGACGCTGGTGCTAGGAGAAGAGGTTCTAGATATCTGTGTTCCCAATACATCTCCAACGTTGTCCTCTATCTTTGTGCTTGGAGAGCGGAATCTGTTTTGTCTCAAGGATAATGGTCAGATCCGCTTCATGAAGAAACTGGAGTTCAATCCCAGCTGTTTCCTTCCCTATGGATCAGGTGGTCAAGTCAAATTTATTTTATAGTGATTTTTTCTATTTGCATTGCAGCATACTACTAACACACACAGAATAATATACAACCTTAAAAGTAATATAAAATAGAGAAGGTAAGAGAAAAGCAAATACATACATGCACATGTAATGTTATGTAATATTTAGGATTACTCTAATGGTACTATTGCAAGTCTTAAAGATGAGCTCGAGATATATTCAGATATATTCAGATATATCAACAAGTCAAAAGAGAATTTGCAATAATATCATAACTGCAAATTGCACAATTTGCATACCTAGAAAAATTGTTATGTCTCTATGATTTTTGTCTGATTTATACATTAAAGGCAATATGTATAGGTATAAAGTCCTAAACCTGATGTCAGCAGGCTCCCGGTGAGCAAGCACACATCGGCAGATAGTGGCAAGGAATCCAAAACTCCATTAATGCAGATAAATGGAGAAAAACCTTGGGAAAATCCAGACTTGAGCAGGAGAGACAGAGACTTGTTAGCACAACACTGCTGCATCTTGACAGGCTAAGGGGCCAATCACACCCCTAATATCTAATAGCTTGATGTGGTAGGACTTGTGTAGCCTAACAATGTGGTCCATATTATCCTCATTCACACTATCATAATACTAGTAGTATGTATCCAGTACTTTCTGTCAAACTGTCAATCAAAAAGTTGTGATTTATGACCCCCTTTTATGACCTGTCATTCCAAATTGTCCCTCTCCCAACTTGTGTATGGATCGACTTGTGTATAGAAAAGACTTGTGTATAGATTGAGTAGTTCTCGCCATGAATATAGCCTTAAAGGCTGGAATGGTGTTAAGAATGAAATAATAAAATACATAAAATGTATGACCTGTCCGGCTGACCTTAGCCCCCAACCTTGTAGAAAAATGGGTGATTCCTTCTCATCTGTAGTCATTAAGACATGAGACTGTGACATTTTTTGGAACAGGAATGATAGTGGTGGACTTGAAACAAAGGGGGACTGTAGACAGGGTGAGGGAAAGATATAAGATATCAGTGGTTATACTGGTCAGTTCTGAAGCACACATCCTGAGAAAACATCCTGGGATGTTATCTGGACCTGCCGCCTTTCGTGTGTTCACTTTACTCAGTGACTTGTAGACCTGCGGTTACTGTTAGTGCCGGTCCCATAGAACAGGTTGAGTTCATCATGCAGAGATGCTGAGCTGTTTGCAGATGTCTGGCCTTTGTAGTTGGTCATGTGTGATAGGCCTTGCCACAGTTTTCTGGAGTCATGTGTAGTGTAGTGATTTTCCAATCTCTGTCTGTAAGATGCTTTGGCAGCTTTAATGCTCCTGCGAACACCATATCTTGTCTTTTTGTATGCTTTAGGGTCACTATAGACCCTTTTTTGTTAGTGAACATTTTGACGTGTTTTCATGGGTGGAGCATAGGTAGAGGCAGAAAGATTCCCTCGGCCGCGTTACTCACGCTAGTGAGCTTGTTTTGATAGCTCGTTTTTTGACAATGACTGAAGAGAATCTGATTTAATTTGAATATGTAAGGTCAGTCACAGCCCGGGTGTAATGGAGGTTTTAGTTTAAGCACTAGTTACAGTTAATTCGAACCCCTGCAGACAGTCGGTCAGAACTGTGTGTGTGACATCTATCTGAAGTAATAACTCCAGATGCCAGAATTCCTTTAAATGAGTTTACTGCTGTTTGCTGCTTTACATTAGGTGTGGTTCTGAAATACAATTCAGAATAAACTTACATGAATAATCAGATACATTAACTTTTTACATAGGCATAGCCAACAGTAATTATACAAGAACATTAACTACTACATAAAGCAATCTAGTTTATGTCTGACCAAAAGGTGGCGCCATCAGCGTATTTATCCCGGCCATACGAACACTGGGCTTAATCATTAAAGTTACGAAATGACAGGCAACATTGTTTACCTGTGTCACTTAAATCACATGCATTTACAAGAGTATAACATAAAGGGGACAAGTAATCCAATAGCTTTGATTAGTATATGATAAACGTGCAATTCGGTGATGATCACGTGCGATCTTTATGGCACCATATTTATCTGAATTGCAGCACAGAAAAGCTGGCGAGTCTATATAGAAATATACCCCACTTACATTACTAACACGCACACTATATCGGACATCAGTAACTCGCTTTAGTCCTTAGGATGAACTTAATCCTTCTGGATCCAAGTTAACTTCACCAACTCTGCACAGCGCGCCTGCGACACTATACGGAAGTTGCATCATCAGTGATGTGGCACTTGATGATTCGCTCCAGGGAAGGCAGCCTTTTGCACACCGGGACTGTGACTGTTGTTGAAAAAGCAAACTTTAACGGAAGGAACCAGATTGGCCGACCTGTACACACTCAATGGATGGACAAACTGTCAGGATTACGTTACCTCCAGTTAAGTGGTCTGACATCCACACATACCACATAGAGAAATAAGCCAAGCGTGTATAGTCAGACAATCTGAGAGAGAATACATCTTTAGTACTAACAGTGGCAAACGTTTGCAAATGTAGCTTTAACACACACACACCTGACACATAACATGAGCCTTCTCACTGTTCCCTCTCCCGGGATTCTACTAATACACTTACATAGAAACAGCGACGACAAACAGATTTCTTTGTTTAATCTCTGGTGGTTGGCTAACTGCTAGTTGTATAACAAACAAAGTTAGCTTGTATATGCGCTAAAAAAAGGTTAACGTGATGTGAAAAATAACTTAAAATGTTCCCTGGGTCCTGATTAGGTGGGGATATGTGAGAGATTTTTGGATGTCAGGACTTTGCTATGTAAGCTCCTTTTATTTTATATATACATGATCCAATGTTTGACACATCTGCTTGTGCAAGCAAGGGCCCAATTGCTGGATCAAGCTGGATCATTGCTGGATCAAGATCACCCATGGCCATGTATGCGTCTCAATCAGCTTCCTAGTTTCCGAGGTTGTGAATCAGTATGTCGTGTAAACAAAGTCGGGCACTGGAAGCACCCTAGCTCTCTACACATTGGGACACCGTTAACTTATTTTTCTGTGATGTGACTGCTTAAGTGCGTTGCGATGCTTAACAACTGTTTCTTATCAACAACAGGCAGAATGTATGTCTCTGACTTTATTTTTAAATACTGGTTAAAGTACATCATGAAAAATACTTTAATTATTTTGTTACATATAAGTGTATAAATTTGGTCTAATATTACATTTATATATTAGGCATGTTGTGTTCCCTGCCTGTCTAGCTATGTGTGTTTATACACAAAATAAGCGTTTTTTTTTTTTAAGTTCTATTGTGCTTCATTTTGTTTATTAAGTTTGATAGTACAATTTCGGTTAAAAACGTTTCAAAGACTTTTGTGAATGAGACAGCCCTTAAAATGGCAGACTTTCTGATCAGTGCCCTAAATACTGAACAAGGGAGCTGATTTTTAGTGCATAGGTCTTCAACCCTGTTCCTTTGGACCCATTGTCCTGCAAATTTTGTTTCCCAACTGCTTCAGCATACCTTACTTGTGACATTAAAAATACAAAAAAAAGGTCAATTCATTGCGCCGGAGTGGACCCTAAATAACGTAGAAAAGATGCACAGTTGTAGATGGTGTAATCATTTTGCCAGTACTTTCTATTATTTCTAAGCATCTTTTTAAGAAAACATAACCGCCAGTGGCTAGTTTTAGTTAAGAGCACGTATTTCTGTTTTCATTTCAGTTGCAGGTAATAAATTAAATAACATATGGTCACAACTCAACAAGGCATTCAGTTTCTTTTAAGAAACAAAAGATAAATTATACGCTGCTCTGAAACGTTGCAGCACCCGACGCATTAGCAAGGAAGACAAGAAGCTTGCTGAAAGAGACTCTGAAAGAGAAAATTGTTTGTTCTTTTTTTATGCTGCACTATTTCTATTTAACTTTTTTGTTGTACGCAATAAAGTTTTTTTTGTAATACAAATATTTAAATGGCGAAAGAATTTGATTTAATTTTCCTCAAAATCCCTAAAATTGTTCTGGGAATTTATGTAAACATTGAAAATGTGTCATTTGTGGGGGGAGAGTAATAAACTCAAGCGGTTATACAACGGCATGCCAAAGTTTGGGAACCCTTTGCAGAATCTGTGAAAATGTGAATAATTTTAAGAAAATAAGTGTCAGGAACAGGGAAATGTCCGTGACAGAGAACCCAAGCGCAGGCAGCGGTACACAAAAACATAACTTTATTAATATAAAACAAAACAAAACCCACGATGGGGAGTTGAGCACGGTCACAACTTGATATAAAAACTTGAAATAAAAGACTTCCCACGAGGGGGAAAAACAGGAAAACAGGATAAATAAAACTTACTATAAACTGACGGAAACAAGAAACAAGCAAAACGAACGAGCACAGGACAGCAAACACAAGGGCATTAAATAGGGAGACTAACAAAGGATAATTAACAAGAGACAGGTTTCGGGGATGAAACTGTCACGGCTCAGGGTGATCATCTTCCTGTGGGTTTTGTTGTGTTGTCTAGCGTGTGGCACTGGTGATTTTCCACTCTGCACTCACACTCCTGCCGACACTCATCTGATTAAGACCGCTTGTTCTAGTAATTGCCCCACACCTGTCCGCTATTCCCGCCTCGTTTAGTCCCTTTATCTCTCCCCTGTGTCTTTCGTCTTGTGTCTGACCATTGCATGTTGGATTGCCAGTATCAGACTGCCCCAGGTGTAGCTGCGGCTCGCCTGAAGTTTTTGTATTTCTTAGAAGACCTTGTTATAGCCTAGCCTCTGTCTTAGTCACAGTTCTAGTTCTAGTCTTGCCACGTTCCTAGTTAATTGGACTTTTTTTCTCACGCTCGTCTCAGACGACCCTGGAACCCTTTATTCGTTCGTATTGTTTCCTTCACACTCCGTAGCCTGCCTCCTGTCTCCACAGCTCCCGTTGGCGTCTCGGAGAGCGATCTTTTCCATCACCCGCTCCACGCCGTCAGCTTTGTCACCTCCATTCCCACGAGGACGGACTGCTCTCACCTCGGGTGACTCAGGTCGACATTACCTCCCGCATCCCAGTTGTGGTCACCGTTGCCAGCATTGGATCTACCACGCCCTTCGGGGTCTTCTTGTCCGGTGAACTCTGCTCTCCAGACCCGCGGTCAGGAGTGGTCGCTGACAGCTGTTGTGGACTATTGACTCTGATTGAATAAATATCTTGTTTTCCCGCACTTGGGTCTCTTGTTTCTTAGTCGACCATGACAGAACGGTCAGACCAGCTACACGACCCAGCGGGATCAGATCCTATGCGCAACGCGCTCCAGCAACAGGGTGTTCTGTTGGGACAGCAGGCGACCCGTCTCACCGTCGCAGCTCAGGAGGTGGACACTCTTCATAGGCAAGTGGCGGCATTACAGCTCCAGGTCACTGAGTTGCTCAGGGGAGCCAACCAGGTGGCCGGATCGCGGCATTCTCCGCTGGGCGGAGCCACGAACGAGCCAGAGCCCTACGCCAACAGTCCTCCGCTGTACGACGGGGATCCCAACTCCTGTCGGGCGTTCCTTTCACAGTGCTCCCTGGTGTTCGCCTTACAACCACGCAGGTATGCGACGGAGGAGACCAGGATCGCTTTCGTGTTGACCTTACTCACGGGCCGTGCACGCCAATGGGGGGTTGCAGTGTGGGAGGCCCAGGATCCGTGCTGCCACTCTTTTCGTGAGTTCCGTGAGGAGACCTGATGCCAGGAACCTGTTTGTTCGACAGGTCAGCCCGTGGTGACGAGGCGGCTGCTCAACTCTCCCGTGTGACTCAAGGGAGAGGCACAATCACCGACTTCGCCATTCGCTTCAAGACCTTAGCCGCGGCATGCGATTGGGATGCAGGAGCTTTACGCGCACGTTTTCTTGACGGCCTCAGCCCCTGCATCGCAGATGAGATCGCCACGCACGATCCCTCCCGGGACTTAGAGGAGTTGATCGATCTATGCCTTCGCGTCGAGAGTCGCGTCAATGCTCGCCGTCGGCGTCACGCCTCTCCACCCTCCTGGCGACGACGCGAACCTAGCCGGGATGCTACCCGGGAGTCCAGCCGTGAGGTCAGTTCTACCCACCGTCTTCTACCAGACCCGGAGCCCATGCAGGTCGGGCGGTCACGGCTGACGCCAGCCCAGAAGCAACAGCGTCTTGTGGATGGCCTCTGTTTTCATTGTGGGAAGGCGGGTCATCAAGTAGCTCTCTGCCCGGCAAAAGCCGATGCCCACCCGTAGAGCGGAGAGTCCGGGTGGGCGCCATCAGTGAAACCTCTTCAATTCCTCGTACCCTTCTGCCTTTCCGCCTCATCTTCGACTCCATGACTCACACGGGTATGGCCCTCGTCGACTCTGGAGCGGAGGGCAACTTCCTTGACGGGGCCATGGCTCGGAAGTGGGGTATTCCCATCCTTCCCTTACATCCTCCTATATCGGCCGTGACGTTGACGGGAGTGCCACTTTCCACTGTCACCCACACCACCCCTCACGTAAGCCTTTTTCTGTCGGGTAATCATTGTGAGAAGATTAGGTTGTACATCCTCGATTCCCCCACAACCTCTCTGGTATTAGGGCATCCGTGGTTGTCACAGCATAATCCTCACATTGATTGGGTGAGCACTTCTATCGTATCGTGGAGTCCTGCTTGTCATGTGTCTTGTCTTGGTCCTGCTCCCTCTCCTGTTTCTGTGTCTCCTGTCTTGCAGGTGGATGTCGCCGACTTAGCCGGGGTACCGGTGGAATACCACGATCTGCGGTCCGTGTTCAGCAGGTCCCGGGCCATGTCTCTTCCTCCGCACCGACCTTACGACTGCGCCATTGACCTACTCCCAGGCACTTCTCCGCCTAAGGGTCGATTATTTTCCCTTTCCGGTCCTGAAAGAGAGGCCATGGACAAGTATATTCGGGAATCCCTTAATGCCGGGCTCATCCGTTCCTCCTCTTCACCAGCCGGTGCGGGTTTCTTCTTTGTACAAAAGAAGGACGGCTCCCTACGCCCTTGTATTGATTATCGAGGTTTAAACGAGATTACTGTTAAGAATAAATACCCCTTGCCTTTAATGTCGTCTGCCTTTGAACTATTACAGGGAGCTCAGGTCTTTACTAAGCTGGACCTCCGCAACGCCTACCATCTGGTCCGTATCCGTGAGGGGGATGAGTGGAAGACGGCCTTTAACACACCATCGGGACATTATGAGTATTTGGTACTTCCGTTCGGGCTGACCAATGCTCCGGCCGTTTTCCAGAGCCTCGTCAACGATGTGTTGGGGGACATGATTAATCGCTTTGTCTTTGTGTACCTGGATGATATTTTGATCTTTTCCCCCTCTCTCCAGGAACACACCCAACACGTCAGGGAGGTTCTTCGTCGCCTTCTGGAGAATCAATTATTTGTCAAAGCGGAGAAGTGCGACTTCCACTCCAATACGGTTTCGTTCCTGGGTCATGTATTTTCTCCCCGAGGCGTTGGACCGGACGACGCTAAGATTAAGGCTGTCGCCTCATGGCCGGTTCCCGACTCTCGTAAGGCACTGCAGCGGTTCCTGGGGTTCGCCAACTTTTATAGGCGTTTCATCCGGGGATTTGGTCAAGTGGCCGCACCGCTCAGAGCATTGACCTCCATCAAGGTTCCGTTCGCCTGGAACCCCCTTGCACAGGTAGCCTTTGATAAACTCAAGTCCCAATTTGTCTCTGCACCTGTGCTCTGTTTTCCAGATCCCGAACGCCAGTTTATTGTCGAGGTCGATGCTTCCGATGTCGGGGTAGGCGCAGTCTTGTCTCAACGTGCCAGTCATGACGGGAGGGTGCATCCTTGCGCCTTTTTCTCGCATCGCCTCAGCCCCACGGAGCGAAACTATGATGTCGGTAATAGAGAGCTGTTGGCGGTTCACCTGGCCTTGGGTGAGTGGTGCCACTGGTTGGAGGGGTCGATACAGCCGTTCTTGGTCTGGATGGACCATAAGAACTTAGAATATGTCCGTTCAGC
Organism: Triplophysa rosa; assembly: GCF_024868665.1. Lineage (NCBI taxonomy): Eukaryota > Metazoa > Chordata > Actinopteri > Cypriniformes > Nemacheilidae > Triplophysa > Triplophysa rosa. The sequence goes on along the minus strand of NC_079897.1, from coordinate 8,482,251 downwards.
CAAGAGGTTGAACCCACGTCAGGCCCGCTGGGCACTGTTCTTTGGCAGGTTTAACTTTACCCTGTCGTACCGGCCCGGTTCCAAGAACACCAAGCCAGACGCTCTCTCTCGACTGTTCGAGAACCCGGGAAAAGAGGAGTCCGTCGACTCTATCCTCCCTAGGGAGAAGGTAGTCGGAGCTCTCACCTGGGAGATCGAGCAGCGAGTAGCAGAGGCCGGTGACAGGGTGCAAGTGCCAGGGGAGTGCCCGGCGGGTCGGCTGTTCGTTCCTCCTCCGCTTTGCCCGGAGGTACTTCAGTGGTGTCATTCCTCCAGGTTGGTCGGCCATCCAGGGGTTAAGGGGACCATGGCGCACGTACGTCAGAGGTTTTGGTGGCCGTCGGCCCTCGCCGATGTCAGACAGTTCGTGTTGGCTTGCCCGGTCTGCGCTCAGAGCAAGACCTCCCGCCGTCCACCTGCTGGTCTACTCCTTTCCCTTCCCATCCCTTCACGGCCCTGGTCTCACATCGCCTTGGACTTCGTCACTGGCCTTCCCCTGTCAAGAGGTAACACCGTAATCCTCACGGTGGTGGACCTATTCTCCAAGGCGGCCCATTTTATCCCTCTTCCCAAGCTCCCCTCAGCCTGGGAGATGTCCCAACTGATGGTGGATCATGTCTTCCGTCTCCACGGTCTTCCGGTTGACGTGGTCTCTGATAGGGGTCCTCAGTTCACCTCCCGGTTCTGGAAAGAGTTCTGTAGACAACTCGGGGCCACTACGAGTCTGTCTTCAGGTTTTCACCCCCAGACCAATGGACAGTGCGAGCGAGCCAACCAGGAGCTCGGTAAGAGACTCCGCTGTCTGACATCTAACAACCCCAGCTCCTGGAGCCAACAGCTCTCTTGGGTGGAATATGCCCACAACTCCCTTCCTGCCTCGTCCACAGGTATTTCTCCTTTTGAGTGTGCTCTTGGTTATCAACCTCCTCTGTTTCCCCCCCAGGAACTCGACGCTGTGGTTCCCTCGGCTCTGGCCTTCGTCCAACGGTGTCACCGAACCTGGACGAGGGCCAGTGAGGTTCTGGCCCGGACCTCCCTGAGGACCAAGGTAGCGGCCGACCGTCACCGGATCTCGGCTCCCGCCTATGTGTGCGGTCAGCGGGTATGGCTTTCCTCCAAGGACCTGCCTCTCCGGGTGCCATCTCGTAATCTGGCTCCCAGGTTCATTGGGCCATTCCGCATCGCCAAGGTGGTCAATCCAGTGACCGTACGGCTCAAGCTTCCTCCTAATCTTGGTCGAGTTCACCCTGTATTTCATGTCTCCAGGGTCAAGCCAGTTGTCACGTCTCATCTTAATCCTGCCAGCTCTCGGCCCACCCCCCCTCCCCCGCGACTCGTGGATGGGATCCCGGCTTACTCTGTCAAGAGACTGCTGGAGGTCCGCCGCCGGGGTAGGGGCTTCCAATATCTAGTGGACTGGGAGGGTTATGGCGCAGAAGAGAGGTCGTGGATACCATCTCGTGACGTGCTGGATCGGTCGTTGATCGTGGACTTCCACCGGAGACGAGGTGAGCCCCTCCCCAGCGCCTAGGGGCGCTGGTGGGGGGGGGTACTGTCACGGCTCAGGGTGATCATCTTCCTGTGGGTTTTGTTGTGTTGTCTAGCGTGTGGGACTGGTGATTTTCCACTCTGCACTCACACTCCTGCCGACACTCATCTCATTAAGACCGCTTGTTCTAGTAATTGCCCCACACCTGTCCGCAATTTCCGCCTCGTTTAGTCCCTTTATCTCTCCCCTGTGTCTTTCGTCTTGTGTCTGACCGTTGCATGTTGGATTGCCAGTATCAGACTGCCCCAGGTGTAGCTGCGGCTCGCCTGAAGTTTTTGTATTTCTTAGAAGACCTTGTTATAGCCTAGCCTCTGTCTTAGTCACAGTTCTAGTTCTAGTCTTGCCACGTTCCTAGTTAATTGGACTTTTTTCTCACGCTCGTCTCAGACGACCCTGGAACCCTTTATTCGTTCGTATTGTTTCCTTCACACTCCGTAGCCTGCCTCCTGTCTCCACAGCTCCCGTTGGCGTCTCGGAGAGCGATCTTTTCCATCACCCGCTCCACGCCGTCAGCTTTGTCACCTCCATTCCCACGAGGACGGACTGCTCTCACCTCGGGTGACTCAGGTCGACATTACCTCCCGCATCCCAGTTGTGGTCACCGTTGCCAGCATTGGATCTACCACGCCCTTCGGGGTCTTCTTGTCCGGTGAACTCTGCTCTCCAGACCCGCGGTCAGGAGTGGTCGCTGACAGCTGTTGTGGACTATTGACTCTGATTGAATAAATATCTTGTTTTCCCGCACTTGGGTCTCTTGTTTCTTAGTCGACCATGACAGAAACACTGAAGGAAAGCTAAACAAGGAAACGAGAGGGGTGGGTCCAAAGTCGAGAACGCACATTATGTCGTGGCCAACAATAATATGTTTCTCTCCACACAAAACAAGAGGCTCTGCCATGATTCTGCCACAAGACCAAGAAAGACATGACATGATGAGGCAGAATCATGACAATAAGAGAGATCAAACAAAATGCATGTTATTTTTTATTTAGTACTGTCCTGAGTAAGATATTTTACATAAAATATCTTTACATATTGTCCACAAGACAAACAAATAGCTGAAATTATTAAAATAACCCCGTTCAAAAGTTTGGTTCTTAATACTGTGTGTGGTTACCTGGATTGTCTGGGGTTTTTTTGTGCTGTGATAGTTATTCATGAGTTTGTTCATTCAACAGTTACACTGAGCACTGTTCAAAAAACTCCAGGTCCTGCAGATTCTTCAGTTTTCCATAGTCTTTGGCATATTTGAACCCTTTCCAGCAGTGACTGTTTGATTTTGAGATCCATATTTTCACACTGAGGACAATTCAGGGACTCAAACACAACTATTTAAAAAGGTTCAAACATTCACTGATGCTCCAGAAGGGAACACGATGCATTAAGAGCCGGTGGGTGAAAACTTTTTGAATTTGAAGATCCAGGTAAATTGTACTTAAGCCAGGGAGTGGAGACGGCCACCGCAGTCATGACGCTCCAGTCTGGCATGGAGGTGATGGAGACTGTCGCCACGGCCATGGTAAGGAGGGGGGAGACGGCCATGACGACCGCAACATGGGAACAGGTAGAGCGCTTCTCGTTCACTTCAGCCCGTGTATGGGAGCCCCCCCCAAAATTTATTTGGGGAACTCCTGGAACATCCACGCCACCCAGGTGCATGCCACTGCCAACTTCATAACGGCCAGTGCGGCGGCTTCTGGATAGCACTCAGGGATCCCTGCGTTCCCGGGGCTGAGCTCCTTTTTGAGGAGCTTGGGCTCTTGGCGCGGGGCTTTGGGCTGAGGGATTGAGTGGGTACGGGCTACTGAAAAGGCTCTGGAGAGGGCTCGAATGTGAACTCTCTCTGGAGCTGACTCCGGGGGAAACCATGGAGCTGACTCCGGAAGAAACTCTGGACTCTGGTTGTGGGTGCAGAAGGGTGTGTCGAACTCCTGAAGAATCTGCTGGTAGAGGATGTGTTTTGGAAACCCTGGAGAGGACTTGCTTGGAAACCCTGGAGAGGACCGGCTTAGAAACTTTGGAACGGAGACTTGGAGTGTGGAGGATTCGGGCGTGGGCCTTGGGTGAGCTGGAGCGAAACCCTCGTCATGGGATTGAACTAGATGGACATCACGTGAATCTTAACCAGCTTCTCCCACACAGAAACTGGAACCCATTACTTCGAGGACTCTATTGACAAAATCCACCATAGACAGTTCATAAACCTCAGGAAGCATGATGGTGATGAGTAGACCGTCGATTCAGAAACAAGTGGTTAAGTGCATAATCGCTTCAACTTACCCGATGGACGAGCCCAACAAACTCCTCCACATACCTCTCCAGAGGATGGCCTGCTTGCCGAAGCTGCAACAACAGATGCACCTCTGGAGAGTTGAAATCCATGTTGGGGTTCTGGTCTTCTGTCACAAGGTGCCTACAGATCAAAGACCAAAGAAACAGAGAAATCATATAAATATATAAGATCAGAGATTGCGACCCAGTACGGGGCCGTGTACAAGTTGCCAATGGGCCGCAAGAACGTTCTGGAAAAAAATGTGTATAGTAGCTGCGTAATAGTATTATATTATTTATTGTGGGTTTTGCCCTTTAAGAGCCACCATCTACATTTACATACAGTAGTGGGTATGATGTAGACAACCTCGCTTCCACTTTTATACCACTGGCCTGTATCACGAAACCGGTTTTGGTTTTTACTCCAGTTAAGTTCGCGTTTAGTTTGAGCATACTCTGAGTTTTCGGGCTCAAGAAGGTGGATTGGTTTTGAGAGGGTTTCGTCGCCATGGTAATTTAGGCTACACGGCTAACCTGCTCCGGACCAGGTTTTATTCTGGGTTAGAGATCGCAAACCAAAACTGGACCAATCAGCTCTGAGAACTCAGTGAAGCCACTCCCCGTGTGGCACTCACTTAATCCTTGGTGTTTCGAGTCAGATCCGTGGGCGTGGCTTGTTGGTTTTGACTAAATCTTTGGTGTTTCAAGTCTTACGAAACCTTTACCCTAACCCTAACCTTACTCTAACCATCTAAACTACATATGTTTGTTAAAATTGACGAAAAAACACGTTTGGGTGATCACGTCTGACTCGAAACACCAAGGATTTAGTGAGTGCCCTCCCCGTGTATCTCTCTCTTCAAATATAAAAAAGTTTAAAGTGACAATATGTTAGAGAGAAAATATGTTGCTGCTAAGTGTTTATTTGTATTATATATTTACATTTATTGTTTTAAATTAAAAACACATTCTTATAATTATTATATGAGTTGATAGTTAATACTTATTAATTACTATTAAACGTAGCATTTAAATTAATATAACTATATTCGTATAAAAACAAACTTTAATATATAAACATTTTAAGGTAATGAAGCATACATATTATCTTTTGATCTTATTGTAAACCTATATAAATAATTTAAATTCAGTGTGATTCTGCCCTCCAACAATAGCACTTGCACCAGTCCTGAGCCATCATGAAGTGAGACTCTGCCTAGGCAAAATCAACCCCAGGAAGGCATCTGGTCCAGGTGGAGTGCTCAGGGCTGACAGAGGTCTTCTCCACCATCTTCAAACTGTCACTGTCCAAGACATGGGTCCCTGCATGTTTCACATCAGCCACAATCATACCTGTCCCCAAACAAGCCAATGTCACATGCCTGAATGACTACAGACCTGCTGCACTCACAGGGAGGAGATTGAACTACTGGCGGAGTGGTGTAAAAAACATAACCTGGCTCTAAACATCAAAAAACAAAAGAAATCATAGTGGACTTTCATAAATTAGACCATCCTGGTCACTCATCTCTCTACATAACGGTGAGGTAGTGGAGAGGGTGAACAGTTTTAAATTCCTGCTTTAAAGTCTCATTGTGTCGGATGATCTGTCCTGGGGCAGCAACATCACATCAGCTGTAGGGAAGGCCCAGCAGTGCTCTTTTACCTCAGGAAGCTGAAAAGAGCCAAACTCCCCCAGAGGCTCAGAGATCAATTTTTACAACTGTGCAATTCAAAGTGTGCTGACTTCAGCATGGTTGTAGCTGGGACAATGCACCAAACCAGGCCTCAATCGGCCGATCGCAGCTGATTTTTCAGGAGCTCCAGTGAGCTTTTAGTCCTTGTTCCTCTAAGTCCTAAAGCCACCAGTCTGGCGACCTTATGGCCGTTCGGACACGGTTCTTTGAAAGGCCGCAGCGGACCTCCAGCACAGCCGTGGCTGGGACAGTGCACCAAAACCACCAGACTGGTGGCTTTATGGCCGTCCGGACACAGTTCTTTGAAAGGCCGCAGCGGACCTCCAGCACAGCTGTGGCCGGGACAGTTCACCAAACGCGGCCTCAATCGGCAGATCGCAGCTGATTTTTCAGGAGCTCCAGAGAGCTGTGTTTCTCAAAGTCCCGACCCCACCAGTCTGGCAACCTTATGGCCGTTGGGACGTGGAAGGCAGTTCGGCGGCAGCGGACCTCCGAAGCCGCCGTGGCCGGCAGGGTGCACTAAACCCGGATAGAATCCGCCGGCGCTAGCTGATTTTTCGGGAGCGCCAGAGAATTTTTTTTCTTTTTTCTCTAAGTTCCGACCCCACCAGTCTGGCAACCTTATGGCCGTTCGGACATGGAAGTCATATCGGCGGCAGCGGACCTCCGAAGCCGCCGTGGCCGGCAGGGTGCACCAAACCCGGATAGAATCCGCCGGCGCTAGCTGATTTTTCGGAAGCTCCAGAGAATTTTTTTTCTTTTTTCTCTTAAGGCCTGACCCCACCAGTCTGGCAACCTTATGGCCATTCGGACATGGAAGTCAGATCGGCGGCAGCGGACTTCCGAAGCCGCCGTGGCCGGCAGGGTGCACCAAACCCGGATAGAATCCGCCGGCGCTATCTGATTTTTCGGGAGCTCCAGAGAATTTTTTTTTTTCTCTAAGTCCCTACCCCACCAGTCTGGCAACCTTATGGCTGTTCGGACGTGGAAGTCAGATCGGCAGCAGCGGACCTCCGAAGCCGGCAGGGTACACCAAACCCGGATAGAATCCGCCGGCACTAGCTGATTTTTCGGGAGCTCCAGAGAATTTTTTTTTTTCTCTAAGTCCCTACCCCACCAGTCTGGCAACCTTATGGCTGTTCGGACATGAAAGTCAGATCAGCGGCAGCGAACCTCCGAAGCCGACGTGGCTGGCAGGGTGCACCAAACCCGGATAGAATCCACCTTAAGGCCAGAACCACCAGAATGGCCAACAGCCTGTATCCCCAGGCAGTCAGACTGCTGAATAAACACTGTTCCCCTCTCCCCCTCCATCACTTAAGTCGTAGCTATCATGTACCATTCTTCAACAACTACAATATCTGTGAACTGGACTTTGCATTGCTGCAGCACACACAATAATACACATATCTTGGTTACAACTGTTTATCTACCTCATACTCTGTATTCCTTGCCTGCCACATGTCGTTCCGTCCTGTTTATTGTGCCATTGTTTACACTATTGTCGCTGTTGTACATTCTTATGCATCTGCACTTTATGTAAATGCACTGTCGATTGACGCTCTAAAGGAATCTCGATGTTTTGTAACAATGACAATAAATTATAATTGAATTGATATAGTCAGTAGGTGCCTTCTCAAACTTTTACTGCAGCAGTTTATTCCTGCCTTGTAAATATATTTCAATTCATGACATTTTTTCATAATGATCTCGTCATCTTCAACAGAAAAGTGAATTGCGCTGATACTCGCGAGAAGTCAATCAAACTGATGATGCTTTTCATGTTCCGTGTGATTGGCTGTTTTTCCGTACGTGTCACACTTTCAGGTGCATACGCCTCACAAAGTCAGGGGACCCCCCAAGTTCACTATTATGGGCCTTAAAGGAGGTCTCTTCATGCTTATGGGAGGTCTGGTGCCTCCCCCCCACAATTTGGAAACTGATCATGGCTGAAGGGAATTGTTAGGCTAAGTGGAGCACAGCTTCTCACACCTTATTGCTTACATATTTTCAAGTTGGGTTAGCACTAAACTAGGGGGTAGCACTATTCTTATTAGGGCCCGAGCACGGAGGAGCAAGCCACCGGCTTGCACCGTAGTGCAGAGCCCTTTTGTTTCTGTGTTGTTTATTAGGGCCCGAGCACGGAGGAGCAAGCCACCGGCTTGCACCGTAGTGCAGAGCCCTTTTGTTTCTGTGTTGTTTATTCTTCTTCTTCTTCTTCTCCCTCTTTGTGGGATTTGAAGGCCTAAACATGCTCAAAAACTCACAATAATTTGCACACGCATCAGACCTTGCAAAAATTTACGTCTGATATGGGTTTTAAAATTAGGCGTAGCAAAATGGCTCGCTAGCGCCACCTAGAACTGCCCAGACCACTACGCAATACGTACATGCACCAAATTTGGTAGGTTGATAGAACTCCCCGAATCATTAAGAAAAGTCTCTTGGAGTATATTTCTAAACCCAACAGGAAGTCCGTTATTTTTGATTTTCTGTGCAATTTTGTAATTTGTTTCAATTTCCAGTCATCGTACTTTAACGAACTCCTCCTAGAGTTTTAATCCGATCAACATCATCTTCATGTCATTCTAATCTTAAGGCCTTTGCGAAGCTAAATTGCGGAGATCCTGACTTTTCATGGGGGAACGTGACCCTGGCGGCCATCCAAAGTTTGGCGTTTCGCCATGAACAGGAAGTTGTTGTAACTCAGGCCTACAATGTGCAACAGGCCCCAGACTTCACACATTTGATAAAAGTCCTGGCCTGAAGACATCTACATGGTAATATTCAGATACAGTTATAGCGCCACCTGCAGGAAACAGGAAGTGGCTTGTTTTAAACTGTGATTAACTCATAGAGATTCAAACAGGTCAGCAATATATTTGGCCAGTATGATCTTCAGACCTTTGTGATGATACATTGCAAGTTCCTGACTTTTTGTTGAGGGGCGTGTCCATGGCGGCCTGACAAAGTTTGATGTTTCGCCATGAAACAGGAAGTTATAGTAACTCAGGCACAAAATGTCCGAACAGTCTCACACGTCAAACATTTTATAAAAGTCCTGGCCTGAAGACATCTACATGGTAATATTCAGATACTGTTATAGCGCCACCTGCAGGAAACAGGAAGTTGCATGTTTTAAACTGTGATTTACTCCTCATACAGATTCAAACAAGTCAGCATCATATTTGACCAGTATAGCCAGTATGATCTTCAGACCTTTGTGATGATACATTTCATGATCCTGACTTTTAGTTGAGGGGCCTGTGCGTGGCGGCTTGACAAAGTTTGATGTTTCGCCATGAAACAGGAAGCTATTGTAACTCAGGCACACAATGTCCGACCAGCCTCACACTTCACATGTTTGATAAGAGTCCTGGCCTGAACACATATCCATGTCACTATTCACTCGTAGCAATAGCGCCACCAGCTGGCAAAAGGGAATGTGACGCATTTAAATAAATAACAAATCCTACTATAATTCGCCTGCATTAATTGTATCACCTATCATTTACTTTTTTTCTTTACATGGCAATATTCAGATACAGTTATAGCGCCACCTGCAGGAAACAGGAAATGGCATGTTTTAAACAGTTTTTAACTGCTCATAGAGCTTCAAACAGGTCAGCATCATATTTGAACTGTATAGCCAGTATGATCTTCAGACCTTTGTGACGATACATTTCATGATCCTGACTTTTCATTGAGGGGCGTGTCCGTGGCGACCTGATAAAGTTTGATGTTTCGCCATGAAACAGGAAGCTATAGTAACTCAGGCACACAATGTCCGACCATCCGACCAGCCTCATACTTCATATGTTTGATAAGATTCCTGGCCTGAACACATATCCACGTCAGTGTTCACTTATAGTAATAGCGCCACCAGCTGGCAATAGGAAATATGGCACGGAAAAATTTATAATGTAACTCCTTATATGCATGTTGCCCATCGTTCACTGTTCCTGAGGCCGACGGGTGGTGATGGCACAGGGTTGCGGTTGCACTTTTGCGCGAGGGCCAAGCTTGCAGCTTTAATGTTATATATTGAGATTTTGTTTAAAAAGTAAGCTAAGTAATTAAAACTAAACATATATTAAATAAAACAGTGTACAACTAAACACATTGAAGATGGAGATATTATCAGGTTTTTTTTTACTTATTCCTGATTTAAAAGTTTAATCCAAAACCAGACGTTAAGAGGTTTGGTTATAAATATGAGAACCATTATAATCAGCCAAAAAGATCATTTGTCTGCTTAATGTTGCGTGTGCATTACACAGCATCCTAAACAAACGCGATGTGATAAGATTTTTGCAATAAGCAATTTGTCTGTTCACACAGAAGTTGAGGAATGTGTGTCTGGAGGGTTTAGAAGTGACACTTCATTTGACCTTGCACTACACACACTTCATGTCAGAGCCATGAGATTGTGTGAACATATATCCTCCTGCATGCTTACCTTTTCTCTTTTTGACTTGTCCCCGCAGTTTCTGATGATTCTACTAACATCCTGATGGGTAACCATAACAATATGCTGCTGGTGTACCAGGATGTGACACTCAAGTGGGCTGCCCAGCTATCCTTTGTTCCTGTGGTCATACGTGTTGCTAACTTCGAGTAAGTACACATACGTCACTGCTAGCTACCATGCCAAAAGCAGCACACCACACACCCCTCCGCCTTCTGCTTCTCCCAGTATGTTCGCGTTTGCATTACGGAGTCTGGTTACAATTTTTTTTGCAGTTGTCTTATGTTGCGGTTCTATTGTGCCATCAGTAATGCGGTATGTTAGCAAACTTTAGCAACTTTTGCAAACATTTTAAGTATTCAAAAGCATGAATTTACACACTAGATTGAATTTAACATAAACCAAATGATCTTAATAATGCAAAAGAAAACGTACATTATATTCGCGTGAGAAGCCATGCTTTCTTTCTCAAAGTAGACACAAAGTACGTTTGAGTTAATGTTTACAAAAAAATGGTACAGTTGATGGTGCTGATGCAGATTTACAGTATTAAACATTTTACAAACAGCTTACTATTATTAATTTTCCGGAGATTTACTGCTTCATTCAGATGAACATATTTTTATAACCTATAAAATTGCAATCCATATACAGTGTAAATATAATTATATGTGACATTGCCTGTAAAAACCCAGCCAAAGTCATTTTTGTGAGCTGCTGTTTTCTACATAAAATCGTCCTACACAGAGTATAGAACATTCTGTGAAAATATAATCTTGATATCTTTAAGACTGACGGAGTACTGCCATGTCAAAGAATTGTTAAATTTTGGTCGCAGAAAATCATGTTCTTGATAAATTCCAATGTAAAGACAAGCTGATAGTATTTAAAGCTGACCACACTTGAACCATAAGTATCCTGCGTGTCTAAGCTGAGATTCTCCCTTTTTTAGTGATATATGACATATTTATGGGGAAAAGTGTTGTATAATAGGTTTATTTATTATTATGCACATTAACAAATAGCAAAAAACATTGAAACAAATGAGGAGTACCACAATAGCTAGATTGTAGCAACAATAACTATTTCAATGTACTAGAATGATACTTATTAGGTCTATCCAAACAAGCGCATAATGACAACAAGAAAAAACACAGTCGAACATAATGTGACTTTATAGTCATTTACTCATAACTTGTTGTTATACATAAACCATGAACTATTAATACAGATGGTCAAATTTCATCAAACTGATTCGAGTGCTGATGGATGTACTCTTTATGCAAACGCCAGCCTCTTTTTGTATCTGAGGTCGATGGCCTTTCTGACTGCAGAGCTTCTCTGCACTCCTCCACTGGCCTCCCTGCGTTGTCTTTGGTTGATATTAACCAATGTTTCATTTCGACAAATAAAAATAAAGGTTTAGGTTCCCCTGAGAAACATTGCATTCCCTCGCAAAACTTATGCGTTCTCGCAAAACTTTTGCGTTCTCTCGCAAACATATTTGCATTATCTCGCAAATGTTTTGCGTTCCCCCGAGAAACATTGCGTTCCCTCGCAAAACTTTTGCGTTCTCTCACAAAACTTTTGCGTTCTCTCGCAAACATATTTGCGTTATCTCCCAAACATGTAACGGTGGCCGCCCTATTTCAGAAAAAAAAACAGTAGCGTTTACGGGTTTTGAACTTGGGTCTCCCGCGGAGTAGCGAGTGGCTCTGACCGCTAGACTAAGGGTGCCAGACAGGATGAATCCCGGTTACATTAATTTCCCCAGAAGTCAAAATCCCAGACAAATTTAGTTTTCGTGGTTTATTTGAAACTGTCCAAAACAAATATATATAAATGTTTAAGGGGAAAACAGTTCAGCACAGTCATCTTCTTCCATGCAAGGAAGTAAGAGTTAACACAACACGGTAACCAAAAGCAAACCAGAGCAAAAAACGAAATATGGAAATCCAAAAACAAACAAACAAAAACAAAAACCCCAAAGAAACGCGTCATCCTATTTCCGTTCCAAGGAAACAGATCCACGTCCATATGCATCCATACAAGAGTAAAAAAAGAAAGAATAAACACTTAGTTATATTTAAACGATAACGTCAATGGGCAAAACAACAGCTAAATAGGAGAAGGTACGGATGTAGTGTATGTGTGTAATGGATGCATAGAGTTAACGTACTGACCAGATTAGTGATCCTGAAAGGAACAGGAGAGTTTAAACGAATTTCGCCAGACACCCACACAGTAGAGTACATGAATCGCCAAGCTTTGCCAGCTTCTCCAAATGGTTAATCATGAAGTGCTTTTTCGAGAAGTACCATAAACTCCACCACACACCAGATCTCACTCACAGGAGGCCGCAATTCAATAAGCACTCATCTTCGACAGTTTCTCCCTGCAATCCATCCAATCCACGCACTTTCTGATGACGCGTTCTCCTCTTCCGTACAAACACATTTCCTTTTATCTACTTCCTTCCGCTGATAATTACATGACTCCGCCCATTTCCTCAAAATGAATGAAAAAATAGATTTGTGGCTTTTTTTATGCACTGCCACAAACATATTTGCATTATCTCGCAAAACATTCAGCCATATGAGAGATGTAAACAAATGTGTCTTACCGGGAACTGTGTTATTGATATCTGGTCAGATTCATACAAATTTGTTGTTTAAAGGTAAATGTATTTAAAGGCTGAAAATCGTTGATAAACTCTGTGTAAAGATGATGTCAGTGTTATCCAGCCTTAACGTTACGTGCTACATGTTAATAGCAATAGCATCCAAGCTGTCCATGTAATTTTAAACGTATAGTTTAAAGTACATCTCCATGTTACTTGACAGGGGGGCAGCTGACAGTCTCACAATGCTGACGAACATCGTTTATTGTAATCCGGCAAACTTTTATGTAAGCAGCGAGTACAAATATTCATCTTCTCCTGTCATGTTCACAGCTCTAGGTAGAGATGAATGGCTTCCGGTGGGGCAGCGGATTTGTTTTCGCCCCCTTAGCGTAAACGCGGAAGTGGCCGTGCATCGAGTGCATTACATTCTATGACTTCAGCCGGGAAATATATATAGCCGTACATATGAAGAGTTTGGTTCCAAAACGCGATAAATGCCATTTGAAAAAAAAAAGAGTTGTATCAGGTCGGTATTGAAAAGTCACTTTTTTAATTTTACGCAAAATGCGATATCCGCCGTGTTATTCTGTCATGTTTTCTCCCTTTCATTCCAAACCGCAATATACGCCAGTCTCACTTCTCTGCAGAATGCAATATATCCGCTCAACCAATCACAGCACACCATTCCACGCATTTCCAGTTTCAATATGAAAAATAACTTTTATCTTGATTCAATGGATTTTTTGCATTTTGAAAGAAAAAAATGTCATGAATTTATTGCATTTTGGGGAAAAAATTATCAGTTTTTATTATTAATCTTTTAAAATCAAAATCTGGATTTGAATTTTGTATGTTACTAGAACCTAAAGATAGTATGTGAAACTATAAAACAGAAAATAGTGGTTTTCATCTTGCCACTTTCTTTGTAAAGAAAACACATTCAAATTAATCTAAATGGATTTATAGCGTTTTGGAACCAAACTCTTCATATATATATTTTTTTACTTTTGTCAAAATGTAAATATGCCCTTCTGGTCATACTAAAACAGTTATATTAATTTTAAAAGTAATAATTAAACTAGATAACAAAACCTTTCCACCATCTCAACGAAAAAGAAACACAATATATTTTTTATAATCAAATTTGATGATCATGTTAAAGTGGCCATTCCAGTTCCCCTTGGCAAGGCCATGAGAAGTGCTTGCATGGTTCCCACGTTGCCTTTCTACGGCGACCGCAACTGTCCCCATCTCCCCTGACACCAGCGTCATGGCGGCCGTCTCCATCTCCTCCGCTCCCGACTCCAGCATCACAGCCACAGGGCCATCTCCAGCTCGATTTTGGTAACACCATCCTGGAGGCTTCCCGTCCTGTACCGTCTAGACTGTCTGTGTCCTCCCTAAGCTTTTGGTTTGTCATAATGGTGTATGAAGTGTAGATTCATGTAAGAAAGAGTAACTCAAAGTAATTTAAAATAAGACAGAAACATAAAATACTTTTGAAGCCAGTTTATGACTATATATACTGTATATATATATATATATATATATATTGTGTCTTCTGGGTGTTTTCAGGAAACTAAAGGGCTTGGTGGTCACTCTGAACTCTGATGGACATCTCCAGTGCTCATACATGGGCACTGACCCCTCCTTCTTTACTGCACCCAAAGTGGATTCCAGAGACATCAACTATAATGAGGTCGACAAGGAGATGAAGGTGCTACAAAAGGTTATCCGTAAGGTCACCAACACCCAAGGCATGACGCACAAATTTAGCACAAATAAATGCATGTTGTATAATAAGACCATGACATAAGAATATTTGTGTGTTGACTGAATATTTATCTTTATTTTTGTGTGTGATCTCTTTCTCTAGATACTCTCCCAAGAGCAGAGAAAGGGGAAAACATTTCTCTCATAGCCAAAGTCTCTCCTAACCTGGATGAAGTCTCGGTATACACACATTTACTATAGTAATGAAATTCACTTCAATTCTCCGAAATTATCTTTTACTGGAACTTCTTAATGTTATCAGATTACAAAATGTGGGGATATATATTTGTGGGGACAGTTTCAAGAATTTCACCAAATAATGTTGGAAGAACATTCTGAAAGTTGTGTTCCATATAGGCACATAACCAATCTGTGGAGCCAGGATTCTTAGTAATCTGGTGGGGGATCAAATACTTATTTTACTCACTGAAATGAATATCATTTTATAACTTTTATATAAAAAAGAATTCAGTTTTTTTGGTTGATATTCTGTCTCTATCAGTTAAAATAAACCTAACATAAAATTATAGACTCTTCATTTCTTTGTAAGCAGGCAAACTTACAAAATCAGAATGGGATCAAATAATTATTTTCCCCACTGCATAGCTAAATTAAACACACACAACAAACTTGAAAAATGAAAACAATGTGTTTTAACAATTGTGTTGTAATAATATCGCTTTCTTAGTGTGCTGTCATACCTGAGATGAATGGCATGTCCGTCCCCTCTATTACAGTGAAGGTGAGCTCACCTCATTACATGTCATCTGTCAAGTTTATAATTTGGGATCTGATTTGAGTATGCGCTGCTGTATTAAGCTGATGTGATTTGTGCTGAATGTGTCATTGATTCTAAATAGGTGAAAGTGAGAAGTAGTGCAGTGGTGCAGAGTCCAAAGATGACTGTTTGTGTCCAGCCTCCTCTAGCAGTCACGCAGGATCAGTTTGTGTTTGATTCTATGGGTATGTTTCTTTTTTATGTGTAGTCTTTAGGGCATTTTGCATGGGTCACTTGAAAAATAATCCTTATTCAGGGTTCGTACGGTCATGAAAAACCTGGAAAAGTTATGAAATTTTAAAATCGAACTTTCCAGGTCTGAAAAAGTGTTGGAAAATGAATAAACCCAAAAAGTTTTGGAAAAGTCATGGAAATTGTCCAAAGAATACCTGTAAAAAATAAAATGTTTAATTGCTAATTTTAACTAATTGGTAAATCAGGCGATCTTGCGAACAGGCAAAGCAGAGGGAGTGCTCGCTGCGAGAGGGCCCTTGCTGCAGCCAGCAACGTAACGTAAATGTCTCTGATAAATTCAGAGAATCAGAATCAGAATCAGAAGAGCTTTATTGCCAAGTGTGCTTGCACACACAAGGAATTTTCTTTGGTGTTGGAAGCTTCTAGTACAGACATTCAACACAATGACAATACAATATAATACGATTTACAGTCTAAAACATTCTAAATTGTGCATATATAAAATAAAGACTATTTTACAGAAAATGGGGGATAATAACATATAAGAGACATTGTACAGGGTAGTATATAGTAGAATAAACATATTAACAGATTGTATGTACACTTGTGCAAATGGATAATTTAGTAAGTGGAGGTAGTGTTATATACATGTATACATAAGATGTAGATATAATAAGGCACTATAGTGCACACTATAGGAGTAGTGGAAGTGGAATATTGCTCTTAAGGAGCAGTTATCTGTTTAGGAGGGAGATTGCCTGGGGGAAGAAGCTGCTTCTGTGTCTGGAAGTCCTGGTGTTTGGTGCTCTAAAGCGCCGGCCAGAGGGCAGCAGATCAAAGAGTTTGTGTGCTGGGTGTGTGGAGTCAATGATGATTTTTCTTGCCCTGTTTTTCACTCTGGAATCGTACAGGTCCTGAAGTGTGGGCAGAGGAGCACCAATAATTTTCTCAGCACTACGAACTGTCCGTTGTAGTCTTCGTAGGTCTGATTTGGTGGCCGAGCCATACCAAACAGTAATTGAAGTGCACAGAACAGATTCGATGACCACTGAGTAGAACTGGGTCAGTAGCTCCTGTGGTAGGTTGAACTTCCTCAATTGACGGAGGAAGTATAACCTCTGCTGGGCCTTCTTTACAATGGAGTCTATGTGGGACTCCCACTTCAGGTCCTGAGAGATGGTGGAGCCCAGGAACCTGAATGACTCCACAGTATCCACAGTGCTGTCCAGGATGGTGAGGGGAGGAAGTGATGGAGGGTTCCTTCTGAAATCCACTATCATCTCCACTGTCTTGAATGCATTCAGCTCTAGGTTGTTTTGACTACACCAGGCAGCCATCTGAGCAACCTCCTTTCTGTAGGCAGATTCATCACCTTCTTGAATAAGGCCAATGACTGTGGTGTCATTTGCAATCTTCAGGAGTTTGACAGAAGGGTCTGTAGAGGTGCATTCGTTTGTGTAGAGTGAATATAGCAGTGGAGAAAGAACACATCCTTGAGGAGCTCCGGTGCTGATGGTACATGTGCTGGATTTAAATTTTCCCAACCTCACTGGTTGGCAAATTATGGATGTAAATTTAGAAAATTCGAGGAAAATGCCGATTTAATAATGCGTGGCTTCATTCAGATAAGTATAATGTAAGGTTTAAAAGAGATCATCATCCAGGACGTGCAAAATGTCGACTCTGCAATTTTTTTTTGACATTTCGAACATGGGAGAGGCAGCATTAAGTAGCCACGCTAAAGGCGCGAAGCACCAGTCTGCTGTTGCGCACAAAGAAACTTTGAACCCCATCACCGGGTTTTTAAATCCGAGGAACGCCGTGACACCCACAGCCAGCTGCGGTGCTTCACTTAAGTCCTCCATCAAACAAGGGACCATTTCGGATGCTGTGTCAAGAAACGAAGCCCTAACTGCAAAGGTATTGTGGGCACTAAAGGTGGCTAATTCTCACTATTACAAGTCGTGTGAAGATATAAGGCAAGTTTTTCCTAGTATGTTTCCCGACAGCAAGATAGCTGCCAGATTTGCATGCGGCGAACTTAAATGTTCGTATATTTGCACGTTTGGACTGGCTCCTTATTTTAAAAAACGAACTTTGTCAAACATATCGAAGCAAAGAGCGTATGTGATGTTATTCGACGAAAGCCTGAATCATTACTTACAGACAAAACAGTTAGACATGCACGTCAGGCTGTGGGACGGAAGTGAGGTGAAGACTAACTACATTGGCTCAGAGTTTATGGGTCATGAATTTTGCCTCGAAAGTAATGGAGAAGTCATGGAAAAGTCATGGAAATGTAAGGGTAAAAATGTGTACGAACCCTGCTTATTCTCTTAACCAGCATTCAACATTTGGAATAAAAAAACATGACATGACCAAACTTACGTCTTGGTTACGTATGAACCTCAGTTTCCTGATGGAGGGAACGAGACGTTGTGTCGAACCGACAGAATGGGGTTTGAACTTGAGAACCTATCATCTCTGATTGTACTTTTAAAAGGCCAATGAACTTTGCGAATGGCATGGCATGCCAGTCTCCGCCCCGTAGATACAGGTATAAAAGGAAGATTGCGTGCCCATTCATTCACCTTTTGGGCTGAGGAATCTGAGAAGCATTCTCGGTTGCTGCAGCGGACGGCGAAGCGTTGTGGCATGAAGGACACAACGTCTCGTTCCCTCCATCAGGGAACTGAGGTTACCTACGTAACCAAGACGTTCCCTTTCTGTCGGTCTCTCGACACTGTGTCGAACCGACAGAATGGGGTTCATTCTGTCACGGCCACAGTGCTGCGCCGCATCATGACTTCCAGAAGAGCGACACTGACTGGCCTGGGTGAGTCACAAGTGAGCGTAACCGCGAATCATAACCTTCCAGTGGTATAGTAAGGCATCAGTTGCGTGAGTCACGAGTTGAGGCTCTTACTAATGGCCGTACAGGTGGTAGCCAAGTCTGGTTGGGCCAATAGGGGGGCAACTAACAGAACTTGGTGCTCACAGGGGGAAAGGCGTACTTCCGCTTGTCCCGCGGCCAGCTGTGCGCAAAGGCATCCGTGCCGAGGGGGGCCTCGGTAAGGGAGTACCAAAGCGGACAATAGGAGGTGTCCAGGGAGGCAAACAGGTCCACCTGTGCCTATCCGAACTGCTCCCAAATGAGCTGGACGAAGCGGGGAGCCTGCCGAGAGAGTGCATGGACTGTCTGGTTGAGGTCGCTCGGGATATGAGTGGCCCGCAGGGATTCCACCAGCTGCTGACTCTAGAGGAGGAGGTGTCGGGCGAGTTGCGACATCTGCCGTGAGCGCGTACCACCCTGGCGGTTGATGTACTCCACAGAAGCCGTGCTGTCAGAGTGGAGCAGCACGTGCTTGCCCTGAATGAGAGGAAGGAACCTCTTCAGAGCAAGCCAAGCAGCCAGCAACTCCAGGCAATTGATATGCCACTGCAGGTGGGGACCCGTTCAACTGCATGCCTGTTGCACACAGCACCCCAGCCAAGCAGGGAGGCGTCTGTCATCACCAAGACGCCTTGAGACCTGCCCGATCGGGTCTCCAGCCCGGAGAAAGGACACGTCTGTCCAAGGGGCTAGGGTCTGAAGCCAATGCTGAAGCGGTCTCATATGCATCAACCCGAGCGGCACGACTGCCGTCGAGGAGGCCATAACCTTCGTGACCAGAAGGTTGCCGGTTCAATTCCCAGGGCCGGCGGGTAACGACTGAGGTGCCCTTGAGCAAGGCACCAACCCCTACTTGCTCCCCGGGTGCTGCAGTGATAGCTGCCCACTGCTCCAGGTGTACGTGTGTTCACCACTTGCTGTGCGTGTGTTCACTACTCTCTGGATGGGTTAAATGCAGAGGTCACATTTCGGGTATGGGTCACCATATCTGACTAATAGTAATAATCTGACTGTAATAATTACTGTAAATGCCCAGGTACCGTGCAGAGGAACTAGAGGGATGATCTGCTTCACTGTCCCATGGGGCGGTGGTTCGGTGACTGGTAGAGCGGTCACCTCGCGCAGGGTGGAACCCCGGGGAGGTTTGACGGCTCTGCGACTTACCTGCTTATTGTCGCCGGCCGACGCAATGTCCAGTGGAGGTTGCGGAAGGCAGCGCAGTATGGACTCGCCTGAGACACCGTTGTGTTGAGAGTACTACAGCGAGAAAAGAAAACCCAGAGAGAGAGAGAGGATACTCTTCTGTGAGAGAGTGGGCACCAGGCCCTGAAAAGGATGGCGATGGGTCGGGCCCAATGTTACTCTCTCAGGACTCATCCCGTCAGGGCTGCTTAGTTATCTTTTTAGTGGGCTGTTGCCGGGGCAAAAGCCTTCCTCCACGGGGATCTACGTCTCTGGTGGGCCATTGATTGGGAGGGCGCCGATGCCGGAGGGGCCGCCGCGGGGAGGCAGGGCTGCTGGGGGACAGGCGGTGCTCGGGGCCTCGACACTGATAGGTGGCCGGGTCGCGGCGGGCAATGACTCGCCTCCGCCTGCTTCTTCGCCACGGAAAAGTGTTTTGACACATCCTTCACGGTGTCACCAAACAGCCCAGCTTGCGAGATGGGCACTTCCAGAAGGCGGGCCTTCTGAGAGTCACTCATCTGCGCAAGGTTGAGCAACAGATGTCTTTCCCAGATGAGTGTCGAAGAGAGCTTACAAGCCTTGGAAGGGAGCCTTTGTTGACCTCTCCAAGTGGCAGCTGTCTGCGGTGCGCTGTGACTGCACGTTCCACCTGGGGGGCGTCAACATTTCCCTTAGTCACCCCCCAACGGCGCATTCCACGTCCTCGTGAGCTCCGCACGCACTTCTGGAAAAACTGGAACGGGGGGCGAGGCGTGGCTTTCACCACGCTCTGACCACAACAACCAGAATCCAGCCACAAGCATTTCGGGGAGGCGGCGTACCGCACTGCAACCCGATGCAAGCATGGCCGACATCTCAGCATCGACCTCGTCTTGGGCTCTACCGCATCCGATGCCAGGAGGCAGCTGTCCGATGCAATGACAGAAAGATTGTCCTCATCCTTCTGTCGAGTCTGCCCGCTAGGGCACGGTTCACCGCCGCCCATCGGGGACATCAGGTGAGCGTGCTAGGGCATGGATTGTCCGTGAAGCCAAAGCTGACGGAGCGACATATGTGCGAACCCCCAAATCACCCCCGCTGCTCGCTGAAGCGGTCTTCCTCGCCGAAGCGGCGAACTCGCTCGGGAAGCAGACGGGGTTGTGGCAGTGTTCAAAGAGAACGTAGCCAGCCCTGACCACAACACCTCCGTCGGACTCGGGGATGAGTCTGTCACACCCAAGAACACAGCTATGAGATATGCCTGCGACTGTGAGAAATTTGATCTTTTAGATGCTCTGTAGCTCGCTGCCAAAACACCCAGGTAAAGTCCGCTCGAACAAAGAGGGAGTTCCACTGCACGCGTCTTAAGTCCAGCAGTATAGTAGTTTTCTCGAAGAGAATAGTTGCCTGACATCCAGTCATGCAGGTTCCGAAGAACAAAAAGATGAATGAATGGACGCCACCATCTCTTTTTATACCCGTATGCACGGGACGGAGTCTGGCGCCTGGGGAACTGGAACGCGTAGCCGAGACAGATCGTCCTTACTAGCCACCGCGATATGCTGGGAGCTGTGACCAGGCCCCCAGACACCGCGACAGAGGAACTAGCAGGGAGATCTGCAACATCGGGGACAGAGCCCTGGGGAGGCGAGCGAGTCTGCTGACTTACCTGCCTTAAGTCTTTGCTGCACAATGCACCGTGGAGTGGAGAGTGCTGACGGAATTGGCATGACGCAACGTCGAGTTGAGGCTGCTGCATGCTGGAACACCCAGGGAGAAGGGAAGCTCTTTTAGTGACAGAGTGGGTGCCAGGCCCTGAAAAGGTATGGCTGGAGCCGCGCCCGTTGTCCTTGTTCTCCCTGGGCTGTCCTCGTGAGGGCCGCTTCTTGGTCGGTTGCTAATGAGGAGTTGATGCTCTCCTCCGTGATGACATCTGTCCACGGGGGGCCGCCTGAGAAGGAGGCACAGGGGCAGGAAGTGCGGAAGGGTCGCGGCGGGGCCCGTCTGCTTCTTCACTGCTGAAAACTGAAAAACCTTCGACGGTGTCACCAAACAGCCCACCTTGTGCGATGGGCGCATCTAGAAAGCGTACTCTCTCAGCACCTCGCATCTGCACAAGGTTGGGCCAAATGAACTTGGTGAATGGCATGGCATGCCAGTCTCCACCCCATACTTACAGGTATAAAAGGAAGATGGCGTGCCCATTCATTCACCTTTTGTTCTTCGGAACCTCTGAAACTAATCCTGAAGAATTATCTCTGAGTACTATTGGATTCTACGATGCAGAGCAGTGGATTCACCTTTTAAAAGTACAATCAGAGATGATAGGTTCTCAAATTCAAACCCCATTCTGTCGGTTCGACACAACGTCGAGAGACCGACAGAAAGGGAAATAGAATATTTTACACCTAATAGGTTTGGTCTCATTTGAAAACAGACACTTGGCAGTTTAATAAGGGTCAGAATTAAATATTATCATAATGAAAAATGCTATGATTAGCATCACATTTGAAATATTCGCTGAAAATGGCTATGTCATCATAATCAGTTATTGTCTTTGTTTTATCAGTCAAACACCTCTATCTGCATGTTATTTAACTGTATGCACTGACATCACATTCTCACTAAACATGCCCCCGAAAATGAACTGAGTGGCAAAACATTTGGGAAAATGGAGTGTGACTAGGGCTGGGGGTAAACGATTATTTATTAAACGATTAATCTGGCGATTATTTTATCGATTAGTCGACTAATTTAATGACTAGTTTGACGATTAATCTAACAATTATTTTTAATTTTCTGTTGCTCGATTAATAAAATGTATCGATGATACATAATGTATCTCAAATAAATACCAAAAAAAACTTAAACAAGTTTTGCACAGCAAAAAATATTCTGCTTTACACAAAATAAAATAAATAAAATTATTTTACTGTTATACAAAATGAAAGGCCAGCCTGTTTACTCTTTACTGTACCAACATAACTCTCTTGTTCAGAAAATTCAAAAGTTGTAGTGCAAAAAAAACTGTGCCGTGCACAGTATAGACATTCCTGAGAGTGTTTAACACAATATAAAATTCCTGTTTTCAGCTTTACAGTCCCAACATAAATCTCTCCTGTACAAAAGATAAAAAAATGTAGTGCAAAAACAAACACTGTGCAGTGCACAGTACAGACATTCCTGAGTGTGTTTAACACAATATAACAGTCCCAACATAAAACCTGATGCACAATCAAACTGACTCTCTTAACTGCTATTCTGTAAGCTTACATGCTAATGAAGTGTGTGCAAAATAGTACTGTCCACTTTCCTCCGCTTCTCTCCTCCCTCATCCATCACCACTCTTTACTCCTCTTCTACACTACCTACTCTGAATTATTGTGGAGGAATGTGAGCATGTCCACGTGCTCTTTGGTGAGGCTTGCTCTTTTTTTGCTCACGATGGTCCCTGCTGCTGAGAACAGACTTTCAGAAGGTGTGGATGTTGCATGGGCAGCCAGATAGGATTTCGCCACAACAGCCAGGGCAGGGAACTTTTTTTCATTTTCCTTCCACCATTGGAGTGGGTTTTTGTCCTTTGGAATGGGTTTCTCCCCAAAGTACTCAAGCAGCTCATTCCTGACAGCATCTTCGCTCTGGTCTTGGCCTGGGTCTTCATCTTCCAGCTCCTCATCATCATCTCTGCCAAGCAACATGTCCAGAATAGAGTTTGGTTTCTGTCTGGAGTGATCTGGCTGGCCACTGGGGGAGTCATCTTCTTCAGGCTCTTCCCTCATTTGCACTCGTCTGGCTTCAAGTGCAAGAGTCTGAAGTTTGATTTTCACCTTCAGGATGTCGTCGGTGGACAGGAACTTGAGTTTTCGGAATCTCGGATCAAGGGCCGCGGCGAAGATGCACACATTGTTCCCGTCTTCATCATATGTAGTCTCAATCTTCCATCTGAAAAATAATGGATTTGATTTGCACACTTAAGATTAAAAAAATTCAAGGTGCTTAGAGAGAAAGATAACAGTAGAATCAATAGCTCTACGTGATTGAATGCCAATGGGAAAACATTGAAAGATGCAAACTGGGAAAGCTTAATTAAAATACTCAGTTAGTTCACTATAAGAGATTTAAAGAGCTGAATAATTAAACTAACCTTGAAGCAATCTCTGCTGCGGCTGCTGTTTTGAAGGTGGCGATGGGAGCAGACTCAAAGGCTGTCTGCGTGGACTTCTGTAGGCCTTTCACCAGCGGAGGCAGGACAGAGACTGTGACATATGCCTCTCCACTCAGGAAGACGGTGGCTTGCGCGAAGGGCTCAAGTGCTTGCTGTAGCTCCTCCAGGAGGCTCCACTGGTCAGCTTTCATATCCAGGTAGTGCTTTGCTGCCCTGGTGACCTCTGGGTCTGAGAGGGTTGCGGTTACAGGCCACCGCTGCTCAAGGAGGCGTGTGATCATATCGTAAGAACTATTCCATCTAACAGCTACATCCTGGGTCAACTTGTGTTGAGCTGTGCCCATTTGCTCTTGTTTGAGTTTCAACTTCAGGGTGGCGACATCGCTGCTATGGAAGTACCCGACGAGGCTCCTTGCTGCCCCAAGTGCCTTGTTGATCCGGGGATCTTTCAGAGCATGGTTGACGATCAACTGGGTGGTATGGCCAGCACATCGAAGTGAGGCAACGCCATGCCTCTCCTCAAGGATTCTAAGGGCTTTCACCACATTAGCTGCATTATTGTGGACAATCGCCTGGACATCATCACTGAGAGAGAAGTCAAACTTCTCTGCAACCTCTTCAATCCAGCGAGCGATGTTTTCTGCAGTTTGTCGGTCCTCAAGGGGCTTTGTGCACAAAACTAATGTGACCATCTCCCAGTTGTCTTTGATGTAGTGGCAGGTGATTCCTAGGTATGCCTCTGTGGCAATACTTGTCCAGGCATCGGTGGTGAGTGTGATTTTTGAGGACCTCTTCTTTAGGTCTTTCTTCAGATCTTCAAGAGTATGTTGATATGCCATCTCCAACTGCTTTGTGAACCACCACCTGGAGGGACATTTGAAGCCTGGGCAGGCATATTCGATCATGTCTATGAAGGCTTCACCCTCAACAAGAGACAAAGGCCTCATGTCTTTGACGATCACCTGTAAGATAAAGAAAATTATTATTAATAACAACATTAACATAGCACCTTTCATAGAGCCATATGTTGCTTACAGTGTAAAAAGATCAATTATTAGACAATCCAAACAAGGACACAAAGAAAAGGGCCAAGTTAACTGAAGAAACACTCATAACCTAGCTAATAAATATAGGACACAAAAAATGGGCACAGCCATTCCATCCTAAAAGATGCTCAAAGAAAGCAACAGTGAGCTAATAATTACTTACTCTCAAGATCCTTTTGCTCAGTTCGGCTGCCTTCTGTGGCGTGCATTGCGTGCGTCTCTTTCCCAAGATAGGACGCCAAGGTTCTTTGCTTTGTCCTAGAAAACACAAAAGCAATGCATATTAGAACAACAGCTATGACAGTGGGGTATTTTAAATCTACTCTTAACCTCATTGCAGTGCTATGCTATGATTAGTTCATTTGAATGCTAACGTGGCTATCTAGCAGCTGTGCACTTTGGTGGTGCTAGGCTAACCAAGTAACCAACTCATCTTGGCTCTCTGTGCAGTTTGTTCGTGCTAGGTTAGTGGCTAACGTTCACGTTAGCTAACGTCATCTGCTATAGATAGCTGTGTTCTGCAGCCGTAAGCTAGCTTCCATTCAAGCCAACATTAGATGATAACTAACGTTAGCTAAACACTGCTGTCTAGGCAC
Source organism: Triplophysa rosa (assembly GCF_024868665.1). Taxonomy (NCBI): domain Eukaryota; kingdom Metazoa; phylum Chordata; class Actinopteri; order Cypriniformes; family Nemacheilidae; genus Triplophysa; species Triplophysa rosa. Next base: position 8,456,994 of record NC_079897.1, on the reverse strand, counting down.
CAATAGCTACCTAGCGCTGGCAAACTGCACGGAGAGCTAAGATGGTTGGCTAGCACCACCGAAGTGCGCAGAGCTCAAGCTACACAACACACTACACAAACATGAAATTAATTTAGTAAACGTTAGTACTTACTTGTTATTGTCTCCTTCACGAGTGACAATGGGGTGCCTCCGTTTCAGATGCTCCAACATTGCCGTTGTGCTGGTGTGGTATGCCAACTCCATTTGGCAAAGAGTGCAAATAACGACACCTTTACGTTTGGGACTAAATTTGAAGTATTCCCATACCTTCGAAGATTTAGGGCGAGCTATTTTTTTAGGATTTTTTCTTTTATTGGGGCTTTGTTCGGATTTATGTGAGGAGGTTGCTGTTTCGTCCTCCATTCTGCAATGTTTTGGTCTCCCACGTGTGTGTGGCGAAGCGTCGACGCAAAAATATGACGTCGACGTAATTTTGACGTCAACGCATCGACTTCATCGACGCGTCGCTACAGGCCTAAGTGTGACAAATATGCAATAAAATAAAACTTCAGGAAGGGGGCAAATACTTTTTCACAGAACTGTATATGCTGTTTTTACTGTGTAAACATGTGTATAGATTCTTACAACAGTATACAGTTGTCAGTCCTGTATACAAGTCATTTGGGTACGTTTGCATTCACATGCAGTTCGGTTATTTTCGGGAGACATGACTGCGTTTTATAACCAAACATGCATCTGTACATTTTTGGGGCTTACTTCGCTACTTTCGACGAAGCCGTGCCATGTTGTGTACTGCTTTCTCAGCATTGAGCCCTGCATTTTTGTGATGTTATGTTTAGTTCAATTTTAAGTTTTAAAAAACACACATTAAAACACATAGATCGGAACATAGTGTTTATATATATAGTATCTCACAGAAATGAGTACACCCCTCACATTTTTGTAAATATTTTGTTATATCTTTTCATGTGACAACATTGAAGAATTGACAATTTGCTACAATATAAAGTAGTGAGTGTACAGCTTGTATAACAGTGTAAATTTGCTGTCCCCTCAAAATAACTCAACACACAGCCATTAATGTCAAAACCGCTGGCAACAAAAGTGAGTACACCCCTAAGTGAAAATGTCCAAATTGGGCCCAATTAGCCATTTTCCCTCCCCGGTGTCATGTGATTTGTTAGTGTTACAAGGTCTCAGGTGTGAATGGAGAGCAGGTGTGTTAAATGTGGTGTTATTGCTTTCACTCTCTCATACTGGTCACTGGAAGTTCAACATGGCACCTCATGGAAAAGAACTCTCTGAGGATCTGAAAAAAAAGAATTGTTGCTCTACATAAAGATGGCCTAGGCTATAAGAAGATTGCCAAGACCCTGAAACTGAGCTGCAGCACGGTGGCCAAGACCATACAGCGGTTTAACAGGACAGGTTCCACTCAGAACAGGCCTTGCCATTGCCAACCAAAGAAGTTGATTGCACATGCTCAGCATCATATCCAGAGGTTGTCTTTGGGAAATAGACATATGAGTGCTGCCAGCAATTGCTGTAGAGGTTGAAGGGGTGGGGTGTCAGTCTGTCAGTGCTCAGACCATACGCCGCAAACGGCATCAAATTGGTCTGCATGGCTGTCGTCCCAGAAGGAAGCCTCTTCTAAAGATGATGAACAAGAAAGCCTGCAAACAGTTTGCTGAAGACAAGCAGACTAACATGGATTACTGGAACTATGTCCTGTGGTCTGATGAGACCTAGATAAACGTATTTGGTTCAGATGGTGTCAAGCGTGTGTGGCGGCAACCAGGTGAGGAGTACAAAGACACGTGTGTCTTGCCTACTGTCAAGCATGGTGGTGGGAGTGTCATGATCTGGGGCTGTATGAGTGCTGCCGGCACTGGGGAGCTACAGTTCATTGAGGGAACCATGAATGCCAACATGTACTGTGACATACTGAAGCAAAGCATGATCCCCTCCCTTCGGAGACTGGGCCGCAGGGCAGTATTCCAACATGATAAAGACCTGCTGAAGAAGCTGAGGGTAAAGGTGAAGATCTAAACCCTATTTGAGCATCTGTGGGGCATCCTCAAACGAAAGGTGGAGGAGCGCAAGGTCTCTAACATCCACCAGCTCTGTGATGTCGTCATGGAGGAGTGGAAGAGGACTCCAGTGGCAACCTGTGAAGCTCTGGTGAACTCCATGCCCAAGAGGGTTAAGGGAGTGCTGGAAAATAATGGTGGCCACTTTGGGCCCAATTTGGACATTTTCACTTAGGGGTGTACTCACTTTTGTTGCCAGCGGTTTAGACATTAATGGCTGTGTGTTGAGTTATTTTGAGGGGACAGCAAATGTACACTGTTATACAAGCTATACAAATTGTAGCAAAGTGTCATTTCTTCAGTGTTGTCACATGAAAAGATATAATAAAATATTTACTAAAATGTGAGGGTGTACTCACTTCTGTGAGAAACTGTATATATATTTTTTATTTTCCTTATATGTCAGTATGTTGTCGATATTAAGCAATGCTCCTCCATATAAAAATGTGTGCTTAACATCATATTTAAATTGTCAACGTTATTTTAAAACATTTAGGGGTGGTTTCCCGGACAGGGTTTAAGCCTAGTCCCAGACTAAAATAAATGTTAGATCTGTTTCAACTAAAAACAGCTTGCAATGATATTTCTTAAAATGTATCAGTGGCATTGTCACTTGTCATATGTCCCAAGATGCAGTACAGTTATGTTTTTTGGAAGGCATCATTTTTTTCAAATTACTGCCTAGTCCTGTCATAAAATAATCCCTCTCCAGGAAACCGCCCCATAATGTATAATAAAATAAACAATATACGTTGTATATTGTATATATGTATATGATGAAACAATGCACGTATTTAAAATTAGGGCTGTCAAACCATTAATCGCATTCAGAATAAAAGTGTGTGTTTATATAATATGTCTGTGTACTGTGCATATTGATATATAATATATACTGTATATATAATTTAAATTACTGGTAAATATAAATGAATACATCTAAATATTTCCTATATATATATATAATATTTAAGGAGCGGAAAGAAATCTTAAACTAAGAAAAAGGGCGAGGTTGACCTCGTTGCTATGGATGATGTCAGCAAGCTTACTGACTATGACCACAGTGATTGGCTGATAGAGGATGGGTCTCTGTTAGTCATTTAATAATATAAATTTTATAGAATGAGGTCTCATGCTGACATATTTAAATTAAAATCTTAAAATGAAAATGTAGTCATATTAAAATAAAATATGTTTAATATATAATTATTGCCGTATTCAAATTAAGATTATGAAATATACACTAAATTACTAATTCAACAAGTGAAGAGTTAATTTACAAAAACAGATAACTAGATTTTTTTTTATTGTGAATTCCAATTAATATCAATCAAACTGTTTGTTTTTTATTGTTTTTATTAAGTAACAATAACTTGATGCAGCTAACAAACACAATAAAACACAATAAACCCATGATAACGCAATAAACAACATGATTTTTAATTATTTAAAAAAAGGAGTTATCTTTTGCAAATAAACAACATGTTCATTTAAAGTATATGTTCAGATAATTGTAAGCATTTTGCCTGTTTCATAAACAGTTAGCAGATATTAGTAGTCTTCGTGGTTAAGATCATTGTCGTGAAATCTTTCTAAAATGTTTACGTTTCAAGGTAGACTGCCGGTGTTACAGCCATTTTAGGCTGTAAAAAGCCTCAAATGTTTTAGGCATTTTAACCATGGCCATCCCAGTTCTGCATAGCAGAATAGTCTAAGTAATACAGGAATAGTCATATATTCTCCAACCTCACCAGACATAATAAGAGAAGACTCAGAATCATGCAAATGGAGGTGGCAAAAATAATTAAAAGAGGGTGTGGGAGGGTAATAATTATGGCTCTAACTCAACTCAACTTTATTTATATAGGGCTTTTTACAATTTTCATTGTTACAAAGCAGCTATACATGAGACATATTGACTATAAGCAAAACAACTAAAGTTATACCTGTAAAAACAATTAAAAGGTGAAAACACAGAAGACAAGACATACCCACATACAAAACACTCCACACACACAATATGCACACGTACTAACACCCATAGACACACACACGGACATAGATACACACACGGACACGCAGACACATGAACGCAGACACACACAAGGACGTGCAGACACACGGACGCGCACACACACACACACACAGACAAGCACGCACACACAGACACGCACGCACAGTGAAAGCACACATTTAAGATAAATGAGAGAGAAACACAGGTCAAATATTAAACAGACTATAAATTCCTATATGCAATATTAATTAAGTAAAACTTTAAAATTCTAATTCTAAAGCAGCCCCCCCACCCAGGCAAAATACAGCTGTACGATTATTTCCGAAAGCATACGGGGGGAGGGGTCGGCTGAACTACAGATCGTGCGCATCCATTGCCAACAAAACACAGACATCAGTTGCACTCACTGCATGCGGTTCATGTCCGGCATCTTTTAGCGCTGGGACGGCTCCATATATCAGTTTCAAACGATCTCCAAATCCAGCGTTATATCCACCGTTTATAGAACATTCATCAACCAAATGCAGTGAACAAACACACACCTGAACTTCGTGAACGTATGCTCTCTCTCCTGCACAGAAGTGATAGTGACGTCTGCGCACTATGCCGTGAGGCATGCGGGACCGGTGCGCGTACAACTGATACTCATTATCACTCACGCCACTGGCCCCGCCTTCCTGCCCCACGGCTCTCGTCCCGCCTTCCTCGCTACATATCCCCATTGCCCTTCACAGGCCGGGGGTACCACCACGCCTGTGCCTACTCCCCCCGGGGGGGCCCCCCCTTGAGAGCCCCAGCACCTAGGGGTACGCACCAACGAGACGAGAGAACGGAGCCAGGAGCACCCCGAGCGACAGGGACGAGAGAGAGGAAAAAAAATATATAGTCCGGTTCCCTGACACGCTGTCGTTCAGTCCTCAGCCCAGCCGAGAGGCTCTTCCTCGCGGTGCTATGCGGTGGTGTGGGACGCTCCGGGGCGACCCGATCCTCCTCCGCCTCCTGGCGGCCGGCGATGGCTTCCCCCCGAGGGCAGCCGGCAGCGAGTTGTCTGTTCCCTGCTCTTCCCCTTTTTCCCGGTGGACAGCAGCAGGCTCCGGCCCACGGCAAACGGCCCGAACTCCTCCGCTCCCTCCTGAAGTACGCGGGGCTGATTTAAACACATATGAGCCGCTCTCGTGATACCATAAGCGAATTGGTCTGCGCACAGCACGCGTGAGGTTAAACACATCTTATCAACCTCAAACCGAACATTACGATGGATTCTATTGTGCTGAGAAAGATTGCTTTGTTTATGTTTTCTTAAAAGCAGTCACAGTGTAATGACGATAGCGTGCTCGGGTGCGGATGGTAATGTACAGTATAAGAGCAGGTCAGCGGCGGAGTGGGGACAATCGCGCTCCGGCATGTTTCAGGGCACGCTAGAGATACAGGCTCTCCAATGCTTTAGTTTGTTCGTCTGTTAACTTATCAGAGATGCAGAACACCACACAACAACTTTCGGTATTGCACCAGGCACAGTCATCGTGATCATTACAAAGCGCTAAGGCCAAGCGCCTGACAAGGTCTAAACACGTTCGTTCGAATAAACGGATATGACGTTTTTTGTGGGCGTTCCCAGTAATGCAGACGCTCGTCCACACCCACTAATTAACAAGTAATTTGCATGACTGTGAACAAGAAAAAGAAAATGAAAACGAAAATGAAATAAAAGAGAAGAGAAAATAAAATAAAATGAAAATCAAAGTTTACATTTTAATTTGAATTGTGTCAGTATTATTGCGTGAACATTAATAAAACCTTTGTAAAAAATGTTTTTACAATTTATTTTTCACATTTGCCTTTTCATTTTCAAATTGGCAGTCTTGCCTCGAGATTTTAGTGAAAATGAAATGTCAAATCACCAATTGTATTTTCTTTTTCAATTTGACAGGGACAACGCATTGTCAGTGTAAAAATGAAAATGAAAATAAAATAATTTCATTTTATTTTTCATTTTGGCACATATTGTGCACGCAGTTGTGTATAATGAAATTGCTAATCTGGTTTTATTACATTTTCATCGTTTAATTATATTTATTTAAATTTGGCAGGATTTGCCTCCCATACATACCATCTATTATTTATTTTAAAAAATGTGAAGCATTTATAGCAAAAAAAATAATAAGACAGGATACTTTGAATGAACTACCTCCATCTTGAAAACACAGTTAACAATTTTGAAAATACCATTCTGACTATAGTATGCTCTTTTCCAAATTAACATTATTCCAATCATTTCCATAAATGTATTGTTTTTCTATTTTTATAAATATAATTTTTTTTACTAACAATTGCAAATAAGACACTGAACGTGTATTACGTGACAAATGGAGGAAATATTAATTTCATGTTGACTTTCAGTTTAAAATGTAAGCCAGGGGACTTACCATTGGCCTTGACTGGGCTCCAGCCCAGGGGCCCCGCCCTTCAGGGGGCCCGCCTGCTGTCGTTAATTTGATTTGTTTAGTTATATGCCAGTCATTTTATTTTTCATTTAAACTTTGTGCATTGGCCTACCAATGTTCAATAGCACTGCCTTATGTAAGGAACGATGTCGTTAATTGGCTAATCGTTCCGTCAGTCATGTTGGCGTTTCCTGATTGGTCATATGTGGATTCTATCCGTTACGTTTACCGCAGTTGAAACCTGTCTGCTCATTAAGACGCTTGTTCTAATGGCTGACAAGCGCAATCGCAGTGCCGCGCTTAAAGAAAACCAAAAACTGAGAGACAAGAACGCGAAAGAACAGCATTTAGGAAATAATGATTCTTTACACCCATGGCACCACACCTTGATCTTTAGGCAGAGAATCCAGAGCATACCTGTCACCATCTCCCGCCAGGCCGCCACCCTCCGGTTTTATTTCAGTTATTTCTCCTTTGAAACTCGCGGACCGACGTGGCTGGCGCCCGCCTTTGGTAGGCGAAGTTGAACGGTAGCCGAAGTAGAGTAGAGAGGATTCACATCCCCGCGAAAAACTTTCTCTTATTACACCGCTATATGATTCCACTCCGCGTTTTCCATTTGACGCTCGCGCCTCACAGTCTGTGTCCGCTCACTGAAGACGACAGATTGTTTCATCGACAGGTAGATGCAGTAGAGTCTACTAGCTGTTGTTGTTGTTACACTTTCTTTGCTTTTACAAAAAACGTGTTATGAAAAGTGTTGTGTTCTGCAGACATCTCTGAATAAAAACAGGTAATATAGAGTTTATTTCTAATATTTCCCGTTCTGTGGCCATAAGCGGTTCTTGTAAATAATACGCAAACACTGTTAAATCCATCCATGTAAATAAAAAATGAAAACATTCTGCTAACTAATAAACAAAGTTAAAACAACCGAACTACGGGACGCGTGAAGGGACAAACTGCGTTTAGATAGTTATTTCATTTCTGACGTTGAGATCTCTGGCAAAATGTAAATGCTAAATTAAGATGATACCTTGCAGATATACCATTCATGGATTCATGGCCTGTGAGCTGCATTAAACTGTCTCTTAGATTTACATTTAAGAATTTGACATTAAAATGATGTTATGTTAGTCATAAAGTAATTAAAACGATTTATAACAGAGGGGTGCCCTATTTGCCCTGCACAACCTCAGTTAACTAGACTTTACAAAACTATGGACCCATCTCATTATTATGAAACTATTTAAGCCATAATAAGACGTTTCATCTCATTATATGAATTAGGGTGAAACGATTCCTCGAGTAACTCGAGTTATTCGAATACAAAAAATCATCGAGGCAATTTTTGTTGCCTCGAAGCCTCGTTTAATCCATTTAACTACAGTACACACGGAGCACTGCGTTTCCCCACGGACCGTTATTACTGACGCACAGCCCGCTAAACTCTATTCATGTTACAGGGCTCTCAAGTCCCACGCATTCACCGTGAGACACACGCATTTTAGTCTGTTCACACGCTCACACGTGTTTCTCATGCTGATAAATAACTGATAGTTTATAGGGCTGTGACGGTTGCCGTAACAACCGCACCACCGCGATGGTAAAGTGCCATGACGGTGGTGAACTGCCACCGGCGGTAGTGCACGTCACTCTGACAAATATAGGTGTAATAAATATGAGAGTTGCGATAACGATTGCTAGTTGTAGCCTTTCAGTTGTGGATGGTTTTATTTAAAAGATTTTAAATTAACAGAAATTATTGACATACGTTTCCGTTGGTGCGTTCGAGCGCGGGCCTGCACGGCAAAACCCAGGTTATTCTGCGGGTTTTGCAATGGATCTTATTGTGAAATGAACAGATACGTAAAATCAAAACTGGCTATGACCCGCTTGCTTAGTGTCGGAGCGCGCGCAGGTTTTGCCGCGGTTGCGGAGAGACATCTCTTCATTTGCGCTCCTGTGCACATCTTCTGAACGCGCATTTAGTGCAGCTGTACACATTTTAATCTGGACAATGTCAACAAGTAAGTTTCACATCAACGAGTCGGAAAAAGTAAAGTTTTTATGGCAATCTGAATAGGAAAGCCAATGTAGGTTTAAACAGTTTGTTTCAAATGGAATTGTTAAGGACTGTAAGGGTTAATACGCCACTGACTGAAGTTACTGCAACAAGAGCTTTTTTATTTAGTATTTAGCTTTCTTATATCATTTAAGTTTTCATTATTTACTGATGTTTATTTAAATGTTTTATATGCTGTAGTGTGCCGTTTCACTGATGGATTTGCGCGTTAAACATTGACGGATGTTTCATCCTCATTTATTTCAGATATCATATTTCAATTATTTAACAATTTCAAGTATTTAAATAAGGTCTATATTTCTCTTCCACTCGTCATGTGGTTGCTACACGCAAATATAATAATATAAATATTATTTATATAAATAATATATATTTCTCAACCACCGCACCACCGCGGTCGATTTGTCTATTACCACCGCGGTGGTAAAAAACTGCCACCGTCACAGCCCTATAAATAGCTTATTGAAATGGTGAACTGATATTTTAGTCTATTTTACGAGTGAAACTTGTTTTCCGGCTGCATTGAGTCCATCAAACTAGATGCGGACTAGTGGACACCGAATCCTGTTAAAACACATTTCATCTGTCTGGTCTGCGTGTCTGAGTGAATGAACTGCACAGTTTAACGTGCTACACGCGTGATGCTCATGAATTTGTCTGCGTCTGCGCTGAATGAGGACATGAACTTCACCTCCAGAGTTGCGCTGAGAGTTTATTTCACAAACATGTTATTGTTTGAGTGAAGAAACAGACATACTAAAAAATAAGCGTCTTCTGACAACCTGCCAAAATAAAAGTCATAGGCTATTGTTTGAAATTATTATTTCCATTTTTATTCATGTTTCTTATTTATATATTTGTATTATATTGCATTTTGAATTTAATATGGCAATGGAATGTACTAAATGGGTTTAGTTTTCACAGATATTAATGTATGCTATTTCAGCAATAAAAACTAATTGTTCTAAAAAGGAAACAAATAGTTGTTTTACTCATTTTAAGAGACCTGTCTTATTTTCTCTTGTATATTTAGTATTGCTTTTTAATAAAGAAAAGTACTTATTATCCGAATACCCGATTAATCGATGGAAAATCTGTAGAATACTCGATTAGTAAAAGAATCGATAGCTGCAGCCCTAATATGAATACAATTTTAATGTGCATTTCAAACTCATAGATCTGTCATATACTTTACTGATGGAATTGCAATAGAATACTAATATATTTTTAACACTTTACACCGTTGCATTAATTAACATTAGTTAAGCATTAGATTACATGTCTGCATTTGTTAATCTTTATTTTCAGTATTTACTAATATTTTTAAAAACATGCACCTGAACTAACATGAACAATTGTATTTGGCATTAACTAACAATAAACAAGATTAATAAATGCTGACAACTGTATTGCTCATTGTTGGTTTCATGTTAATGCAGGTGTTCTCAAATTTTAGATCCAAGACGTATAATCTCTCATAAATACAGGGAGAACACACACATTTGTTCCTTTTTAGTAGTTTTCTTATAATGGATCAATAAATTTAATTTTAAAATACATAATGGTAGGGCTGTATGATTATGTCAAAAACTATACAATATCAAGGGGACTAATAATGTTGATTATTAATGTTGATTGGATTTTACATTTAAGTATGTTTGAAACTTCCTACACGCTATAAACGCACCACTTGTGGCTCCCACTGTCAAAACAAGCATTATAAACGTGTAAACCAATGAACACGTGTTATTGTTAGTCATTGGAGAGAAAAAACATTTACTAATGCTAACAAACACATGATTTTAAATAGTACGGGGGCCCCCGAAAACAACTCAAGCCCAGGGGCCCCCACCCTCCTAAGTCCGGCCCTGACACTACTGTATATCACATTACATGTAAAAAAGACCAGAAGCTATAGCAACAAAAAAACAAGGCAATTTACCTTTTAATGGAAGAGATAGGCCTGATTCACTTTGCACAACACATCAGTTATGTATTTAATTTAAGGCAAGATCCTTCATTATTTCCTGATGTGTGTTTACAAAGCCAACATAATGATCCACTATTTAAACTTATTGGTGGTGTTTGTGAAGCAAAGCATGACTATTGTTATTGCCATACACCTTATTGGGGCCCTAGCAACGAGGTTCAGGCTGAAGGCCTGCACCTTAGGTGCAAAGCTCTTTTGTTTGTCCTTAGGGTTATTGTTTTAATTTTTTTCAAGGTTTTGGGGCAATTAACATGCTTAAAAACATGTCAAACTTAGCACACACGTCAGTTGGCCATTTGGGCACTAGCATCTCCTAGAACGAGCCATATAAACTTGGTACACAGATCACACATACAAGTACGCACATGTACGAAACTTGGTATGTAGTGCTCATCAACCCAAACAACTTCTGCACCAACGTCCACTAGCTCCCCCGAACAGGAACTCAATATTTTGTATGTTGTGAAAAGTGCATACAATGAACTTTTAAATACTCCTCCTAGGCTTTTCATGTGACTAAACTTGGTGAACATATTGCCAAGACATTGGAGATGCTCAATTATGAACATGTTTTTTATCTGAGCACAGATAAAAGACATGCACAGTCATTCACTGCTTTATAGATGTAGATGTGTTGTTTTCATAAATAAACTATTTGTTTCGTTTGTTTGACAGGCAGTGGCTGTGAATTAGTGGTGCAGTTTGCAGTATTTCTGAATGGTCACTATCCTCCGGCTGATTTGTGTGTAGATGTCGCTGTGTCCTACAGCTCAGCTACAGGTATGATGTATCAGCTCAGATTCTGACTCCATCTCTAATACATTAGCTCTTTTTTCTCACAACTTAAATATATTTTACTTATTTTAAGATGCCCAGATGCTTGCCAAAGCAGAAAAAGCAGCAGTCACAGGTGCTCTTTGGTAACACTTTACAATTAAAGTAATACTTTTTACATAAACTAATGATTAGTGCAGGAAGTAAACTTAATCAAACTGAACCAAATGAGTACCTGTAGGAGTACTTTGATCTGATTCAGAATGTACCGTTTTATCACAGTTTCAAAACTTTTGATATAGCATCTCTCTGAAATGCTGCTGGATTAGTGGTGGTCATTGATCACAAGAATAGCTGCTCTGATTACAGAGCACAACATTTTTTTTTTGAGAGTGGGACAATCACATAAAAAGTGGAGTATGTGCATAAACATTCTAAATTACCAATAATGTGATCTTGATAATTGTGTTGCATGATTTACACACATCTTTCTTCAGTATGCCATCAGTTCAAACACAGGCTCTATGTCCTGATCCTTAATTTAATTTTTGTAAATGCTGAATAGTAAGTTAAAGTCAAAGAAGCTTTGTCAATTCTGCTATATGTACAGGACACACAGAGGAATAAAATTCTGTTTTCCCTCAGACCCTTGGTGTCTAGGTGTTCTTCAGTCTAGAGGTTTGGGACTGAGGGCTTCGAAAACTTCTCCCTGATGGCAGTTAGCCTTGCAAGGGGTGGGTGGGGTCCCCGTTATCAGAATCAGAATCAGAAGAGCTTTATTGCCAAGTGTGCTTGCACACACAAGGAATTTTCTTTGGTGTTGGAAGCTTCTAGTACAGACATTCAACACAATGACAATACAATATAATACGATTTACAGTCTAAAAGATTCTAAATTGTGCATATATAAAATAAAGACTATTTTACAGAAAATGGGGGATAATAACATATAAGAGACATTGTACAGGGTAGTATATAGTAGAATAAACATATTAACAGATTGTATGTACACTTGTGCAAATGGATAATTTAGTAAGTAGAGGTAGTGTTATATACATGTATACATAAGATGTAGATATAATAAGGCACTATAGTGCACACTATAGGAGTAGTGGAAGTGGAATATTGCTCTTAAGGAGCAGTTATCTGTTTAGGAGGGAGATTGCCTGGGGGAAGAAGCTGCTTCTGTGTCTGGAAGTCCTGGTGTTTGGTGCTCTAAAGCGCCGGCCAGAGGGCAGCAGATCAAAGAGTTTGTGTGCTGGGTGTGTGGAGTCAATGATGATTTTTCTTGCCCTGTTTTTCACTCTGGAATCGTACAGGTCCTGAAGTGTGGGCAGAGGAGCACCAATAATTTTCTCAGCACTACGAACTGTCCGTTGTAGTCTTCGTAGGTCTGATTTGGTGGCCGAGCCATACCAAACAGTAATTGAAGTGCACAGAACAGATTCGATGACCACTGAGTAGAACTGGGTCAGTAGCTCCTGTGGTAGGTTGAACTTCCTCAATTGACGGAGGAAGTATAACCTCTGCTGGGCCTTCTTTACAATGGAGTCTATGTGGGACTCCCACTTCAGGTCCTGAGAGATGGTGGAGCCCAGGAACCTGAATGACTCCACAGTATCCACAGTGCTGTCCAGGATGGTGAGGGGAGGAAGTGATGGAGGGTTCCTTCTGAAATCCACTATCATCTCCACTGTCTTGAATGCATTCAGCTCTAGGTTGTTTTGACTACACCAGGCAGCCAGCTGAGCAACCTCCTTTCTGTAGGCAGATTCATCACCATCTTGAATAAGGCCAATGACTGTGGTGTCATCTGCAAACTTCAGGAGTTTGACAGAAGGGTCTGTAGAGGTGCATTCGTTTGTGTAGAGTGAATATAGCAGTGGAGAAAGAACACATCCTTGAGGAGCTCCGGTGCTGATGGTACATGTGCTGGATTTAAATTTTCCCAACCTCACTAGCTGCTGCCTGTTCGACAGGAAGTTAATAATCCACTGACAGGTAGAGGTTGGCACAGAGAGCTGGGTAAACTTGGGCAGGAGGAGGTCTGGGATTATGGTGTTGAAGGCCGAGCTGAAGTCTACAAACAGGATCCTGACGTAAGTCCCTGGTCTGTCTAGGTGTTGTAGGATGTAATGCAGTCCCATGTTTACTGCATCGTCCACAGACCTGTTTGCTCGGTAAGCAAACTGGAGGGGATCAAGAAGTGGTCTGGTGATGTCCTTCAGGTGGGCCAGTACAAGTCTCTCAAATGACTTCATGACCACAGATGTTAAAGCAACAGGCCTGTAGTCATTAAGTCCAGATATTTTGGGTTTCTTCTGTACAGGGATGATGGTGGAGCGTTTGAAGCATGAAGGGACTTCACACTGCTCCAAAGATCTGTTAAAAATATTAGTGAAGATGGGCGACAGCTGCTCCGCACAGACTTTCAGGCAGGAGGGTGAGACATTGTCTGGGCCTGGTGCTTTTCTGATCTTTTGTTTGCGGAAAAGCTGGCAAACATCCTCTTCGCAGATCTTAAGTGCAGGTTGAGTGTCAAGAGGAGGTGTTAATGGTATAGCAGAGATAGGGTCAGGGCGGGTGTGAAGGGTGAGACTCTGCATTTCAAAACGACAATAGAAGTCGTTCAGGTCGTCAGCCAGTCGTTGATTACCCATAGACTGAGGGGATGATGGCTTGTAGTTGGTAATGTCTTTCAGGCCTTTCCACACCGATGCAGGGTCGTTGGCTGAAAACTGGTTCTTCAGCTTTTCAGAGTAGCTTCTCTTAGCTGCTCTTATCTCCTTTGTCAGTGTGTTTTTGGCCTGATTATACAAGACTTTGTCCCCACTTCTGTAAGCATCTTCTTTGGCCTGACGAAGCTGTCTCAGTTTCATTGTAAACCATGGTTTGTCATTGTTGTATGTTAAGCGAGTCCTGGTGGGAATACACATGTCCTCACAGAAGCTGATGTAGGATGTCACTGTGTCAGTTAACTCATCCAGATCAGTGGCTGCAGCTTCAAAGACACTCCAATCCGTGCAGTCGAAACAGGCTTGTAAGGCCTGCTCTGTTTCGCTGCTCCATCTCTTTGCTGTTCTTGCTACAGGCTTGGCAGATTTAAGCTTCTGTCTGTAGGTCGGAAGAAGATGAACCAGGCAATGATCAGAGAGACCCAGAGCTGCTCTGGGAACAGAGTGGTATGCATCCCGTATTGTGGTGTAACAGTGATCCATTATGTTGAGTGCTTTCCGGGTTAAATGGGTGTTGTAAATGTCCATGAGGGAAGGTATGTGGCACTGATAAATATGAATTAACAGGTCATTAGTAGGCTTTCCTGTTGCTCAGTGGTTAGATTATGGTGCTAGGACCGTCATTTAAGCAACAAATGCTTTTGGCACCTACAGCTGCAGCCCCGCTACTGCTGTGGTTTTCACGAAAACATTTAGCTGATTTGAGTGAGCCCTCGTCAGCGCCTACTCACATTCCTCGCAGCTGCGGCCCCGCTTCTGCCGAGGCAGAGCGGTGGCTGCACTTGTAGTGTTCGTAGCTTTTTCGCTAATGTGGGTGAGCCCTCGTTGTCGTCTTCCAGTCCTCTGGATTGGGAGTGCTTTCTCCCACCAGGAGGGGACATGCAGCAGGCCCAGTCAGTTCTCGAGGGACCTGGCTGTGTGCATTGCGAGCGGCTCCCCGTTCGCACGCTGTGCTTCCGCCTGGCAAGACCAGGCTCGCTCTCCCCGTTGCTGCAGCCGCTTCTGCCGAGGAGGAACGGCGGCGGCACATTTTTTATTGATTATTAACATTGTTTAAAAGAAAAGAAAACAAAACAAAACATACTGTACATTTATCTTTGTATATGGAAAAGTACATATAAGGGAGGCAAGTTTATATCAAAAGTAGTTCATATAATATGTATCCCTTTATTTCATAATATATACCTTGATTTAAGAGTTGTCCATACTGTATCTTTTCAAAATGTATACAAAATGTATTTCTAAGTTCATATGTTATCCTCTCCATAGAGTGTACTTTAGAAAGCAAGTCTAACCAATCATTTAAGACTGGGGATTTTTGCCTTCGCCACAATATTGTTATTGCTTTAAGAGCTGTAATTCTTAGTATTCTAAATAGATATAACTCATCTTTACCAAGTAGCATAGGTCCTATACCCAAAACCAAATTTTGTATCTTTATTAGGGCCCGAGCACGAAGGAGCAAGCCACAGGCTTGCACCGCAGTGCAGAGCCCTATTGTTTCTGTGTTCTTCTCCCTCTTTGATTGCTAATTTGAAGGCCTAAACATGCTCAAAAACTCACAATAACTTGCACACGCATCAGAAATGGCGAAAATTTACATCTGATAGGGGTTTCAAAATTAGGCGTGGCAAAATGGCTCGCTAGCGCCACCTAGAACTGCCCAGGCCGCTACGCAAAACGTACATGCACCAAATTTGGTGGGTTCATAGAACACCCCAAATCATTAAGAAAAGTCTCTTGGAGCATATCTCTAAATCCAACAGGAAGTCCGTTATTTTTAATTTCCTGTGCAATATTGTAATTTGTTTCAATTTCCAGTCGTCATACTTTAACGAACTCCTCCTAGAGTTTTAATCCGATCAACATCATCTTCATGTCATTCTAATCTTAAAGCCTTTGCGAAGCTAAATTGCGGAGATCTTGACTTTTCGTGACCCTGGCGGCCTGCCAAAGTTTGGCGTTTCGCCATGAACAGGAAGTTGTTGTAACTCATGCATACAATGTCCAACAGGCCCCAGACTTCACCCAGACTTCACACATTTGATAAAAGTCCTGGCCTGAAGACATCTACATGGTAATTTTCAGATACAGTTATAGCGCCACCTGCAGGACACAGGTAGTGACATGTTTTAAACTGTGATTAACTCCTCATAGAGATTTGAACAGATCAGCATCATATTTGAAGAGTACAGCCAGTATGATCTTCAGACCTTTGTGAAGATACATTGAAAGATCCTAACTTTTCGTTGAGGGGCGTGTTCCTGGAGGCCTGACAAAGTTTGATGTTTCGCCATGAAACAGCAAGCTATAGTAACTCAGGTACACAATGTCTGACCAGCCCCAAACTTCACATGTTTGATATGAGACCTGGCCTGAAGACATCTACATGGTAATTTTCAGATACTGTTATAGCGCCACCTGCAGGAAACAGGAAGTAGCATGTTTTAAACTGTGATTTACTCATACAGGTCAGCATCATATTTGGCCAGTATGATCTTCAGACCTTTGTGACGATACATTGCAAGAACCTAACTTTTCTTTGAGGGGCGTGTCCGTGGCGGCCTGACACAGTTTGATGTTTCGCCATGAAACAGGAAGCTATGCAAAAGGGAGTGTGACACATTTAAATAAATAACAAATCCTACTATAATTCGCCTGCATTAATTTTATCGCCTACGATTACACATATCCATGTCAGTGTTCACTTATAGCAATAGCGCCACCAGCTGGCAAAAGGGAATGTGACACATTTAAAGAAATAACAGGAACTCTGGTACATGTAAATAAATTAAGTCTTTCTATAATATAACTTCCTAGACCTTTGTGACGATACATTGCAAGTTCCTGACTTTTCGTTGAGGGGCGTGTCCATGGTGGCGTGACAAAGTTTGATGTTTCGCCATGAAACAGGAAGCTCTAGTAACTCAGGCACACAATGTCTGACCGGCCTCACACTTCACATGTTTGATAAGAGTCCTGGCCTGAACACATATCCATGTCAGTGTTCACTTATAGCAATAGCGCCACCAGCTGGAAAAAGGGAATGTGACGCATTTAAATAAGTAACAAATCCTACTATAATTCGCCTGCATTAATTTTATCGTCTACGATTACACATATCCAAGTCAGTGTTCACTCACAGCAATAGCGCCACCAGCTGGCAAAAAGGAATGTGACACATTTAAATAAATAACAAATCCTACTATAATTCGCCTACATTCATTTTATCGCAACGATTACACATGTCCATGTCAGTGTTCACTTATAGCAATAGCGCCACCAGCTGGCAAAAGGGAATGTGACACATTTAAAGAAATAACAGGAAATCTAGTACATGTAAATAAATTAAAGTCTTTCTATAATATAACTTCCTAGACCTTTGTGACGATACATTGCAAGTTCCTGACTTTTCGTTGAGGGGCGTTCCGTGGTGGAGTGACAAAGTTTGATGTTTCGCCATGAAACAGGAAGATATAGTAACTCAGGCACACAATGTCTGATCGGCCTCACACTTTTGATAACTGTTTGATAAGAGTCCTGGCCTGAACACATATCCGTGTCAGTGTTCACTCATAGCGATAGCGCCACCAGTTGGTGAAAGGAATGTGACACATTTAAATAAATAACAAATCCTACTATAATTCGCCTGCATTAATTTTATCGCCTACCATTCGCTGTTTTTCTTATGCAATCGGGTTGCGGTGGCACTTTCCGCGAGGGCCCGATCATCGCTGCTCGCAGCTTTAATTATATTTGATTTCTTAAGAAGGTCTTGTATTACCTGGATTACTTCAGTCCGAAACTTTTTTATTATTTTACAAGTAAAAAATATATCTAATGAGTCTAATGTGCTTTAAGTTCATTGCAACTTCTCCAACATCTTGAAGATAAATTATTATATTTAGAAGATATTTCTGGTGTTACAAAATATCACATATTAATTTCCCAAGCATATTCTTGCCAATAAGGAGATTGTGTAGTTCTTACATTTTCTTTTAAACTTTGTTTCCAATCCTCATCTGTTATTTTATTGTCTAATTCAATTTCCCGTTTTGTTTTCATGTTATATAGACCCACCTCCTTAATTTCTTTGAATTTATTATTTATTAATTATTTGTCTTATCAATTTATCTACTCTACTTTTGCTGACTTTGATCATAAGTCGCAACAGGGGATGAATATCGTCTATATTTTTTTATTTAATCTCATCTTTTAAATAACTTCTTATTTGTAGATATTTATAAAACTATTTCATAGATAATACATATTTTTTCTTGATACTCTCAGATGTCTCCATCTCATTATCTCCATAAATTTGATAAAACCTTTTAAGTCCTTTGCTAGCCCAAACCTTAAATACACTATCAAAAGTATTTTGTTTTAAATCTGTATCTCTTACTATTTCTCTTAATAAAACCATCTCCTGATCACTAATCTTCATCACTTTCGCAAATTCTTCTAGAACATTTTAAAGTTTCACCCATACAATAAAATGTAATATTCACCTTTTCCTTTGTCCCACAAAATAATAATGTACTAATTGCATCAAGCAAACCAGTTTCCTTACATTTCCACTTTTATGTATTATCCTCTTGCATCCAGCACATAATTAGCTTGATCTGGGCTAGTAATATTCCAAATTTGGCAAAGATAAACCCCCCTTTTCCTTACTATTTTGTAAAACCTTAAGTTTTATTTTTTCTAAAATATTATAGTTACACTTAAATTGTCTAACGTGTTTGGAATTTTCACACCCAAGTACCTTATCTCTGTTTGATTCCATTTAATGTCATATTTCTCTTTAAAGTTCTCTTGTAGTTTACCCCCAATTTCCATAGCTCCTGTCTTATTATAGTTCAATTTATATCCTGACATATCTCCATATAATTATATTTCTTTCAACACTAAGGACAATGATATTTCTACATCTATTAAATACAAAATCACATCAGCCGCATACAATGCAAGTTTATGTTTCTCATCTTCAATATTAAGACGTTTTATTAAAGAGTTCCTACGTATACTCTGTGCTAAGGACTCTATACATAAAGCAAAAATTTGAGGTGACAAAGGATCCCTTGTCTCTTTCCTCTCAATAATGCAAATTGTTCTGAAAGGACTCCATTGGCTTTAACTCTTGCATTCGGTTGATTATATTTTTTTAACTAATTCAATAAACCTTTGATTAAAACCATATGCTTCACAAGTTTAAAAAATAAAATGCCATGAAACCCTATCAAAAGCCTTTTCAGCATCCAATGTCATTATTACCATTTGTTTCTTAGTTTTAGTTGCATAATCCAGTGGTTCTCAAATGGGGGTACGTGTACCCCCAGGGGTACTGCAGTGGGTACGTGAGAGAAACTGACATTTAGGAAAAAATTATGAAAATCAATAAATTATGACAATAGTATTTTTATATCATGGATTAAAGTTCTCTGTCGCTACGATGGATTTCCGTTAATTGCAGGGTTCCAGCCTGTCCTCAATGTCTTAAATTCACTTTTCATAATGTTGTTAACCCTTTGCCACGTACGATCACACCGGTGTGATTAGAACATTCATGGAAGCGGCAATAACAATCTCCTCAAATGTAATTAGACGGATGTGTTTTATTCAGATCAGACACAGTATCTGCAATTTAAGCAATTGTTAAGATCACTCAATTCACTTGGGTTTGTGTTTTTAAGAGAAGTGGATGAATTCACGTGATGTAAATCCGACAGATCTCAGACCATGGCGGAAACAAACATGGCGGCGCCCGCTTATAGCTCAACTAACGCGATCATTATAAAAGTGTTTAAACAACAAAACACATTCACATGCACATATTTGACAATCGGAATGTCAGATATTTCATGACATAGTTAACAGTTTGTGAATTTTTTTGAGTAAAAAAGAAAAATTATGTAAAAGCAATGCATCAGTCATACAGCTGCTGTGGCTCTGCGGCGTGTCACATGATACGCAGTACCGCGTCACTATGGAAATATTAAAGTGATAGGCTACCTTCTTAACGGTCGCCTTGGAAAAGCTAGTCAAACACTGTAACTAGTCAAACACTGAAACTAGTCATGTAGCTTGTCAAACACTGAAACTAGTCACTGTAGCTAGTCAAACACTGAAACTAGTCACTGTAGCTAGTCAAACACTGAAACTAGTCACTGTAGCTAGTCAAACACTGAAACTAGTCATGTAGCTTGTCAAACATTGAAACGGGTGTCAGGTGTAGCCAAGTTTCAGGAATATGGTTTCACTGCTAAAAGGCAGAAAAAGTGAAAAGCACTCGAATACAAACAACATTTTTGGTCTTTAGTGGTTCTTTTATTTTGTTCTTTTTTTCTGTTAATTATTAAGTTTCATAAAACATTGTTTGGTCTTATAAGATAAATAAAAAAATGCACTGAAAAGTTATAGATGGTTGATTATTTGTCTAGGTAAGTATAATTTTTTCATAGATTAAAAATAGTTTTTAAAATACGCAAACTGGCAATACTATGTAAAGTGGTTCAAAACATCTCCCTTTAAAACGCTATTGGTTAAAGGAATATGACTTGGCCTGAAAAACCCGGAACCGGAATCAGGAGCAGTGTCTGGGCGCGAAATAATGTAAGTTAGGAGAGCTCGCGATAAAATGGACAGGTGGCTTCTTAAAAGAGGACAAGCTCCTCCTGTGCTTTTTATGCGGTGAGCTGTTATAACAGCACAATGAAGCCAGCTCATCTTCAACGGCATCTCCGGACTAAACACCCAAATCAGGTCGGGAACTCACTGGAGTTTTTCAGAAGAAAATTTCATGAATTTACACCATGCCAAGAAAACATGAAAAAAGCCACAAGTGCATCAGCAAAAGCACTCGAAGCATCGTACGAGTTTTTCAAACTGTTGAAAAAAAGTAAAAAAAATTATCACAATAAACTTTTACTGAACTGAAAAACACTGATTTACCTTTAACTGTTATACCTATTACTTAAGAGATTTACATAGTTGCATAAAGCTACATATGTTTATAAGCAATAAACCTGCTCGGGGGCATCAGATATAATAACTGTCTGACTCTCATTTCACTGTATTTTAAAGCAAAATGTTGTTGTCTGGTCAAGGGGTACTTGGCTTGAAAAAATCATAAAAAGGGGTACTTAAGCCAAAAAAGTTTGAGAACCACTGGCATAATCAATAAGATTCAATGTTCTTCGTACATTATCAAATAATACACGATTTTTTAAAAATCCTGTTTGATCCGAGTTAATTATTTTTGGTATTATGTCAGCAAGTCTAATAGCAGTTATTGATGTGAAGAACCTCTGATCCACATTTAATAAAGATATCGCTCTATACTATGAACATTGTGTAGGGTCTTTCCCCTTCCTTTAATATTACGGTTATAATAGATGTGTTCCATGTCTGTGGCCACTCTTCCTGTTCTAAAATCCAATTAAAAACCTCATATAGTATTGGGGACAGCAATGTTTTAAATTCTTTATACAATTAATTTGTGAATCCATCACTTCCTGGACATTTTTCTATTTTAGTTTCTATAATAACTCTTAAAATGTTTTCCTCTGTTATTGAGAAGATTAACGCTTTATTTTGTTGACTTGTAATTGTAGGAAGATTTAAAGAATTCAAATAATTTTTAATTTTCTAGTATCTAAAGTTTCAAAAAAGAGACTGATAATAATGTCTAAAACCCGAAACTATTTCTAACTTTCACTTTCTATAAACTGACCCTTTGTCCCTTATACTCATTATTGCAGATTTTTCTTTTTGTTTTTTAACTTTAAATGCTAACCTTCTTAGAGATTTTGGATTATCATCATAATATTTCTGTCTATTATACTTTAAATTCTTCTCAATTTCTGCAACTTCTATATTTTCTTTAACTCTTCGTAAACCTCCTCATTTTTATTTTCCTCATGGTTCTCTTGTAAAAGTTTGAGATTATTTTCTAAATTTGATCTCTCTAACTGACATTGTTTCTTTTTCCATGATGCATATGCTATTATTTTCCCTCTCATTGTAGCTTTAGCAGCCTCCCACAATATAACTGGTGTCACTTCTCCATTATTATTGTTCCGTATATAATTTCTAAAACAGTAGATTATTTTTTCTTTAAAAAACCTGTCTCTAAGGAGATAATTATTAAACCTCCATATTGAAGTTCCTTGTGTACTTCCAAAAGTGATTTCCATTCTTACTACTGCACGATCTACTACCGTTATTGGTCAAATTTCACAACTCCTTACCCTTAGCACATCATTTTAGTCTAATCTGGAGTAGATATTATGTGCTTCAGAGTAGAATGTAAATTCTTTATTCTGTGGATGCATGAAACGCCACACATCTGTCAAACCCAGCTCCACACCTGCCTGCTGCAAAAGTGTTGCCCCTTTTGCTGATTTGTGCTTTCTTGTTCTCTGGGTGTCTAATTCTTCGTTCATAACCAAGTTACAATCTCCTGCCATAATTATCATTCCTTTAACTTCCATTACTAATAATAATGAGATGTACTGTATATTTTTTAATTTACATTTTCCCCTGGTGGATGTATACATTGATTAAAGTTACTTTATGTCCTTCTATTTCTCCTCTCACTAATACATATCTTCCCTCCTTATCTATTTTACTAAATTAAGATTTAAAATTCAAGTATATTGTCTTTTTGCTGATGAAAATGATGATGCAAATACTTGAGCTCGAGCTAGCTTTCCCAATTTTTTATCTTCGTATGTGTTTCTTCCAAAAAGATAATTTCCCCTTTGTCCCTATTAAATTTCTGGAGTACTCTCTTTCTTTTTATAGGATTATTTAAACCATTTGTATTTAAAGTTATTATGTCATTCATTTATTTTTCCATTTCTGTTTTTAAATTTCATAAAGGTTAAACTCTTTCACTTCTTTTTCCTCCCTCATCATCACAATTTTAATTAAACCAAAATTACAAACTCCCCATTTGTGCAAAAACAAAAAGTTACCTACATTCACCCTTTGCAACAGACTTCCAACTTTGGCATCCTTCACGAGTTTGCCTAATATTGTCCAAAATTTATTTGGATTTTGGACCAGGGGGTCTCAAAATTCTAACTCCATTTTCTCCCCCACCTTTTAGGGCCTACTCACATTGTCCCAATCAAACCGGGCGCGTTTGACCCCTAAAACCTGGTTCGATTGACTAGTGTGAGTGCTCGCAACCACGCTCAGGCACTGTTCACTTACCTGGTCTCGTTGGAAGAGGTGGGCTGGAGGGTGGTTTGGAAAGGGGGTAGTTTGAGCGCAAACCATGTCGTGGAACATGATGCATGACGTCATGTATGCGACAGACGGAAGTCGACATAAATGACAGATCGACGAACCAATATTTTACGTGTGTGAGATCGTAGGTATCATCGCTCAAAAATGTAATCAGAAAAACAAGCCACAAACTTAACATTCGTATGAACACCATTGTGCTGTAAGAGAGCGTGTTTCTTCCGGTTCTCTTCCAAACAGTCGCACTGTAATGATGAAAGCGCGCTCGGGTCTGGATCGTAAAGTACCGTGTGAGTGACTTCCGGGCGAATGGAGGGCTAGGCGCACGTGTTACCTGATACTGCTCGTGTAATCTCCGATTTTTGTTTTGATTACTGTTATTTCTCTAGTACAGGCACTTGTTTCTAGCTGTGTAAAGTTTGTGAATACAGCAGGTTTAATTTAAGCATGCGGAAGACACCTCAGAACGCGAAGCCTCTGAAAATTGTTATCCCTCCGGCGGCAGGTGCGATCAAGCCAACTGCGGAGTCTGCGTCAAACAACATGGCAGGGAGTAACGGGAAGTTTGAGAAACGGTGTGATTCCTCTCATTTTACTCCCGACGAAAGATAACGTGATGAAGAAATTGAAATCTGAAGAGGAACAGATCTCCAACGTGGTCTTGCTACATGCTATCAATGCTCTGACGGCACGTTTCGACACTCAAGACAGAAAGATGGAAGATTTGACGGATCAGATGCGGAAAAATAGTATCATGATGGCGGAAATCTCGAAGGCAGTTGAGTTTAATGCAGCGGAGATAAAAGACTGTAAAAGAGAAAACGTGGAAATAAGCAAAGAAATCGTGAGACTGAATAAAACTAGCACTGAATTGGAAAACAGAATGGTGGAACTGGAGCGTTACAAGAGAAGATGGAATCTCCGCATTAACAGACTGCAGGAGAAATCCGACGAAGATCCCCGTAGAGAGGTTTGCGGGCTT
Organism: Triplophysa rosa; assembly: GCF_024868665.1. NCBI lineage: Eukaryota > Metazoa > Chordata > Actinopteri > Cypriniformes > Nemacheilidae > Triplophysa > Triplophysa rosa. The sequence continues at coordinate 8,432,648 of NC_079897.1, read as the reverse complement.
ATCGGCGAGGTAGTTCAACATCTGGTTCACAAATTGGAGGATGTCATTGACTCTGTACATCGCGTTGGGAAAAAAGAACTTGGAAAGCAGAGACAAATTATTGTACAGTTCACAATGAGAAAATACAGAGAGGAGATCTGGAAAGCGGCAAAGAACTCTTCAGTGTGTGAAGACCGAGCAGTAAGATTTGTGGAAGACTTGACAAGGGAGGACAGAATTGCTCGGGCCGCTTTGTGGTCTCAAATAGAAAAGGCCCGGAAAGAAGGAAAAAGAGCTTGCTTCAGAGGTCCACATAGTTACATCGAAGGGAGACGAATTAATCTTACCTAGTTAACTTCTCGCTGTACACGAATTACACAAGTGTGTTTGTCACGAGGTTTGTTACGTTTGAGAGAAGCCAAGCAGTGAGGTATGTGTTAAGTGCTTCTAGAAGCATCCAAACAAGGAAGTTTGTGTAAAACGATTTATTTTTCTAATTTGTGTTCATTTTCTGTAAATATATTTTAGTTCGTTGTTTTGATTTTATATGTTCTCTGTTAAAGTACCGTTTTCAATCACTTCACTTAATGTTAGGGGATTACAAAATTTAAGGAAAGCTATGTTTCTATTTTGTAAAAATAGGGGTTCACAGTTTATTTTTCTTCAAGAGACACACTCCAGTGTGAATGATGTTAAATTCTGGGGGCAGCAATGGGGAGAAAAATGTTTATTTAGTCATGGAACTACTAGATCAGCCGGAGTGGCGATTTTGCTTAACAAATCTCCCAGGAAAATAATTATGACTCGCAGTGATTTGAATGGGCACTGGGTGGCACTTGTGTTAAATGTTGAAGAGGTCATTTTTATTTTGATTAATATATATGGCTATAACAGTATGTCACGTAATCAGATCTTGTTCTCAGAGCTTTCAGACATGATTGTGTTAGAGTTAAAAACTTTATATCCAACTGAAAATATTATTTTGGGTGGGGATTTTAATATGGTACCAGAGGAGGTTATGGATCGTTTCCCATCAAAATATACTACTCAACAACCCAATACATTGGTTTCTCAGTTATGTGCAAAACTAAGTCTGTTAGATGTATGGAGACATTTCAATCCCTCTTGTAAACAGTATACATGGACGAATTCCAGTTCTTAAAGCAAATCTTAAGAACTAGGGGCAGTTGTGGCCTAATGGTTAGAGAGTCGGACTCATGACCAGAAGGTTGCCGGTTGGATCCCCAGGGCCGGCGGGTAACAACTGAGGTGCCCTTGAGCAAGGCACCCTACCCCTACTTGCTCCCCGGGCGCTGCAGTGATAGCTGCCCACTGCTTCGGGGGTACGTGTGTTCACCACTTACTGTGCGTGTGTTCACTACTCTCTGGATGGGTTAAATGCAGAGGTCACATTTCGTTGCCTTGTACTTGTACATGTGCAATGACAATGAATTGAAATCTAGAATTGACTTTTGGCTTGCATCAAATAATTTGATCACTTATGTGAGGGAATGCTCTAATTCGGCCGCTCCACTTACGGATCATTGTAGTATTGTCATTTCATTTAAACTGATAGATGAGATTTCTAGAAATAAAGATTATTGGAAATTTAATGTGGATTTATTGAATAACGAGGGTTTTTGTAATAAGATAAAAGAGTTAATTCAGGAAATTACAAAGGATACAACAATTTCCTCTCACATAAATAGATGGGAATACCTTAAATTTAAAATTAGAGAACTTTCCATTAATTATAGTAAATTGTTAGCAAAGGTTAAAAGGCAGCAAGAATGTGCTCTTATTCAACAAATAAATAAATATTGTAGTAAAGAGGTTTTAAGTGAAGAGGAGAAAAATCATATTTTAATACTACAAACAAAACTGGATAAAATATATATTAGAAAGGCAGAAGGAGCATATATTAGATCAAGTGCCAGGTGGATTGAGGAGGGAGAGAAAAGTACTGCATATTTCTACAGACTTGAAAAAAGCAAGCAAGCCAAAAATGCTATATTGTCATTGATAATTGATGATACGGACATTTCTGACCCGAGATCAATAAGTAATGAAATCTTTAAGTTTTTTATGTTTTTTTTTTTTTCTATTTTTTTACAAGCAGATTGTAACTTTATTTTTGAAAGAATACAATAGTATATTCCTCTTATTGATAGTGAATTAAAAAAACTGTGTGATGAAGATTTGCAAATAGAGGAAATAGATTTAGCCGTCAACAATCTCAAGTTAAATAAATCCCCTGGCCCTGATGGGCTAACTTCTAACTTTTATAGATATTTTTGGAATGAGTTAAAAGAACTATTATTTATCATATGTCTCTAAATTAATAAATCGTTCTTTGTATAATTTTATTTGGAAAAACAAAACTCACTTTATTAAGAAAAATGATATAGTTAAATCTTATGATCTGGGTGATTTAAACATAATCGATTTTGAACAGATGAACGGCATGTTAAAGTTAAAATGGTTACAAACATTTTTATACAATTCTGAGAGCTTTTGGTTTGCAATTCCAGGATCATTATTTTAAAAATTTGGTGGCATTGGATTTTTACTTAAATGTGACTTTCATATTTCTAAACTTCCTCTGAAGTTGTCTACATTTCATCAACAAGTTTTGCGATATTGGAAACTAGCATACACACACAACTTTACACCACATAATTCCTCAGTTTGGAATAATAGGGATATTCTCCATAGAAATAAATCACTCTTTTATGAAGAATGGTTTTGTAGAAATATCTGGGCTTTGAAGGATCTTTTTAATGATGCTGGAGAGTTGATGGATTACAATGCTTTTACTCTTAAACATGGTTTTGCATGTCATCCAAAACAGTTTTTCACAGTAATTTCAGCCATTCCATCTGGACTTAAAATCATTATTAAAGGTAATTTATAGTCAAATCACACCGATTCTACCCAAACTATACCTTGGATCAATTGAGTTTAAAAGTAAGAAATGTACGACTATTTATATTAGACAAATTTTCAATAATGTCATATTCCCTTATAGGTCTGTTAGAACTAATTTGGACAAAAAAATACTTAAACATATTAGAACCACTTATTTAAAGTTCCCAGTTCATCCTAAAATTAAAGAAATTTATTTTAAGATTTTAAATGATATATACCCATCTGGAGAGTTTCTAAGGATTAGATTTAATTTTGAAACGATACATTGTGATTTTTGTAATTTATTTCCAGAAAATACAGAACATATTTTCTTTAATTGCAAATATTCTAGTGCATTCTGGGAAAAAATTCAATTATGGTTAAAGGAGAAAAATGTGGTTGATGTGAGTCTTTCTTTTATAGATATTAAGTATGGAAACTATGCAGAAGATGGTCAAAAATGTTTTTTGATTAACAATTTACTTTTGCTAGCAAAATGTTTTATTCACAAATGTAGGTTTTTTTAAATCATCCCCCCTGTTTGTTGTATTTAAAAATTATTTAAGACAATACATAAAAACTCTGCCAAAAATAAAGGTTAAAAAAACTAGAATCCTATTAATCTATTTGATAAATATAATTTATGATAATATTTTCCCCTTTGTATGATCTATATTTAATAATATGGTGTTTATTTATAACCCAGTCTCACGGGAATTCGTGAAATTGTCACGAACTGTAATCTATTGTGTATGTACATTTATATATTTCTAACCTGATATCAAAAGAAGTCCCAAATACTTTAGGAGTTGGCTAACCAACACCTTACCGCACTCCAAACCCTAAAATAACAGCCGCAAAGGCTAATTTAGCTAAAAATGCTAGTTTCACAGGTGGCAAAGCAATGATAAATGGCTACCCTAACCCCGCCCCTAAACCTAACGTCATAGGGGAAAAGTCATATCATGACAAAACATACAAATAAGATCGTAGGATATAGGAATTCACACGAATGAGCCACCTTGTAAAATAGGTATGAATTCCCATCAGATTACGTGTATACATATTTATACATATGAAAGATATCGAGTATTAAAAAAAATGAACCCTTAGTAAGTTATATACATTACTCTCTTTCCCTCTTCCACCATAATATTAATGGAACTCATTATAAATAAGTAAACCACAAAAAAACAAAATAAATAATCAATAAATTAAAATAAAAAATAAGTAAATAAAGGGGAAGGGGGGGATTAAGCCTTCAATTTAAAGAGGAAATGTATATACTATTTAAGCCATATACATTTCATTTTACTGCTTTCCTCCTCAACTTCAATCAAAACATCCCCCATCCTTCTTAAAGATTATTCAAAAAAAAAATCTTTGGGGGTTATTTCATCATTAACCAGTTCCAAAGTAATGTTTCTAACTTTAAAAAAAAGAAAAACCCTTAAATATTAAGGTTATGGATGAAATGTATACTATTTTAACCATATTGTTTACATTTCATTATTTAATTTCCTATTTTTCTCCCAAACGTAATCCAGAATAGTACCTAATTTGTTTCAGTGTTCATTTTCTCTCTCCAAATCATCTAGACAAGGATTGCTCCCCGTATTCCAAATGTCCATATCGATTCCGTTGAATTTCAGTCCATCCTGTATCGTTAGTCTCCAGCGGTCGTTGAAATTCCTCCTGCTCTCTTCCACATCTCCTCTGGAAATTGTTTGTTGTATTCCTCAACAACTGAATGAATACTGTCATATGTCTGCTGACCATCCTTCCAGAAAATTCTCAATTTCGCTGGATATCGGAAGTGGGACTTAATGCGTTTTTCTTGGAGCTTTTGGAGCCTCCATTTAAAAGAGTTCCACTGTTTTAGGATTTTTGTTGTGAAATCCTGGTCGAAGTATACTCTGTCACCCTCGTAAGTGATCTTTCTCTTTGTCCAGGCGGCCTGAAACACTTGTTGCTTCATGTTCCATGTCAAAAATCTGACCACAATGGATCTTGGTTGTGGTCTTTCCTTGTGAGTTTTCGTCGATGAAATACGATGCGCTTGTCAAGTGTTCAGTAATCCCGCAGGCCTCTGTCACGGTCCAACTGTCTTTATGAAATTCTAGTCGTGTGGCGGGATCGGGACAGAGCCCTTAGGTTTCATGTGAGAAAACCATGAGTTGTTTGTTTTTACCTCATGTGTTTTCTCGTGTCTTGTCATTGGCCCCGCCCCTCTCGTCTCATGTATTTGCCTTCCTCCCGTGTCTAATGTTTCCCACCTGCCCTGTGTAATTATCCTTCGTTTGTCTCTCCTATTTAATGCCCTCTTGTTTCTTTGTCCTGTGCTGGTGTATTGTTTATGGTCAACGTTCCCGTTCTTGCTGTTCTGTGAGTTTCTCGTGTTGTTTCTGCCGTGTTATGCCTGTTAGTTTGTTTATTATTTAGTTCTCGTTTTTGCCCCCTTGAGGGAAGTTGTTGTGTTTACTCTTTTATATATATATATATACTCTTAGTTCTATTTTCCCCATCGTGGGTGTTTTTGTTTCTTTGTATTTATATTAAAGTCTTGTGTTGTTAACCCCTTCATGCCTGCCTGCATCTGGGTTCTTCCACTCCTGCCACATCCCTGACAGCCTCTTTCAAAAGCCTTTCCACAAATCCCACTATGTCAGTTCCTTCGCTTCCTTCTTTAATTCTTTAATGGGTTTTTTTGCCGAGATTAATTCTCTAAATAGTCAGTTCTTCTTTTGTTGTAGTAGAAAACTTAGATCTTGCGCTGAGAGCTGCTGCTTTTCATCCGCCTCATTCCTCCGCTTGTCGAAATCATTCTTTCAAATCTCCAACAATTTCTTTCAACTCCTTTAAATCATTCCGCAGCTCTCCGAACTCTTGTTTAGTATCCTTGGAAAACCTTGAAATTATTTTCTAAATTCCATGATTTCGTCTTTGAATGACTTGAAGAATTCGGTAACTTCTTTTCCAGCCATGTCAGCTTCTTTTCTTCGGCTTTGATTCTCTTTACTCTTTGTTTCCATCTTTACTCCGGATCTTAATCACATGTCAAGCTAAACATCTTAAACAAATAGAGCACAAAAATAAGATTCAAAAACCCCAAAACAATCTTAAAATCGGAGATATTCAAATAAAATGTTACAACGCCGATCTAACGCGTGGCATTCCACCGGAAGTATTCCAACTTCAACTATCTAATGTCGTCTTTACACAGCAACGGCGGCACAGAAACCAAATCTGAAGCGGCTTAAAACCACGAAAATGAGTATTTACACAGAGCGTTAATGCAGCTCTAAAGCGGCATACATGCATTTACACAGGAATTAAAATAATGCGAAATAATGCTGAACATAACCACAAAAGCACAGTTCTAACAATATGCTGATGAAATAATATCTTAAATTAAACAATATAAACTCAATATATATATATATATATATATACTGACACTAATAATAACAATGCATACTTTAGGATAAAAGCAATAATAAGCTATAAATGCAACATTTTAAATGATTTTCCTAGCTAACAAACACTCTCGGGCACCTCACCGCATATTGAAAGACGCCAAACGTTGTTTTAAAGAGCCACAAAGTCACTGTCGACCAGTTAAATGAACAGTTCTGATGTTACAGCAAATGTCACCAGATCGTTTTCGTGTATGAAATACTGTCCTCAATGAGATGCGTCTGGAAATATAACGACAAAATCCTGCATTTCAATCCTAGCCCGACAAGACCCAAATAATTTATGCTCCTAGGGCCGGGCATCTGTGCACAAGCGCTACTGTCCTCACTTTACGATCTGGACCGAAGCACACTTACATTATTATGATGCGACTGTTTTGAGGTAAACGGTAAGAAAAGCACACACTCTCTCATCACAACACAATGTTAAGTTTGTGATTTATTAAATGTTCGACTTCATGTGTGTGTTGCGGAGACCCATCTGCTTAAGTAACACGAGAGCTTTTCAAATAACTCTGCGACACTGCGTAATGTCCGACAAACCTAATATTTGAAGCAGTTTGAGACGCACAGTAAAACATGTCTGCATGTGATCGTGTCACACGTACCTGAAGTTTTTTTCCACGAAGGAGAGGAGCTTAAGGAGGATTTTAAACAATGTCATGAGTTCAAATAAAACAATCTGCATACCGGGCCTGAGTCACAAACAATCATACTCCAAACATTTTTCTAAATTAACTTTAAAAAGAAACGAAACGAAATAAATGTAATTTGCCATTAAAAACTAATCTAAACTATTTTAATGGCTGAAAACGGTCTCAAAATTTACATCCTGCATTCAAACTGTGCCACAGCCTGCCTGAGTAAACAAAAATACTCCAAACATTTTTCCTCATTAAATCATTTTATGAAGAAATGAAACGAAAAATGTGTTTGAATTATTTAAAAAACCTGTGTTGTTATTATTAGCCTAAAACAAATGTGGCTGTGTTTTTGGCTTCATCTTCACTCTCTCACTTTCTGCTGACATGACAATGACGTAGTTTAGAGCGGCTTTAATGCGCCTTCATTTACACTAAACCTGAGCCACATCAGAGTCACCTTTGATACTAGGGTCTGAGGACGGTCAGAGGCGGCATATTTTAGATCGGCTTTCGTGCGACATTGCGTCTTTACACAGGAATTTAATCCGCCACACAGACGCCTTAACTCGCCTGTGTAAAGACGCCATTGGGCTGGTTATGAAGAAGAGAGGTGCGTGGCAAGGATATGATACTGAAGTTGGTGATAAAATGGGAATCATTGCAGTTTTTGATAGTGGTGGGTTGTGGCCAGGTTTTCAGTGCTTTCACCTACTCTGGTCCATCTGAACACCTTGAGTGTCAACGATGTATCCTAGGAAGTGGATTTTGAGAAGGATACAAATTAATGGTACAACGTCTGGTATTCTTTCAGACGTTTGAGGTCTAGTTTGACATTGTGAGTATTCTCTGCCTGGTTTATGGAATAAATCAGGATTTCATCAATGTAGATGATTACAAATTTGTTGAGAAACTTATTTCATGATTTCATTAATACAATTATGAAACACAGCTGGGGCATTCATCAATCCGAAAGGCATCACTCTGTACTCGTAGTGACCAGAAGGTAACAAAAGCCATTTTCCATTCATCTCCCTTGCAAATTCTGATCAGTTTAGAAGCACTTCGTAAATCGAGTGCATCCTTTTTCCCCACAAAAATGAAGCTGGAAGCGACAAGGGACATCGATGGTCAGATGAATCCTTATTTTACTATGTCACTGATGTAATCCTCCATGGCCTTCTGTTTCTAGGAGAGAGAGAGGATATAGCCACCCTTTGGGGGTATAGCCTCAGGCAGCAGCTCTATTGTACAGTCCTATGGCCGATGAGGATGAAGTTTAGTCGCCAGCTGTTGACTGAAGACGTCCTGGAATGCCCGGTGCTCGGAGGGGATCTGAACTGGACACAAGGGTTCAGGACTTTCTACCGAAGTGGCGTTGATACCTAAAGGATTCTTGGGGCTTAGCATCCTTATCCATTTGTAGGCAGATCTCAAAGCAACAACCTCCCCACTGCAGGATCTTTCTGGACTTCCAGACCATCTCTGGTTTGTGGCCGTTGTCCATTCGGAGCGTGATTGTGGCGGAGTAATAACTGATGCAACCTCGACCCAACGGCTTTCCCAGGATCTTGTAGATGGCCAAAGGCAGTTAGATGCGCTTTCTGGGCAGATGAAGGTGGTTGAGAAGGTGACGGGAGATATAGTTTCCTGGTGCACCATAGTCGGTCAGGGCTTTGGCTGAAACAGATACAGATTGGGACATTACTATAACATTCGTATGTGAAAAAGTTAAAACCGCTGCAGGAGGCTGAATCATACTCACCGTGGTTCGAGGTGGACGAACTGGGTTGCGATGAAGTGCCCAGATCCCCCACAATATATACACAGACTAATACGGCATCGGCTTTCATCCTTGGAGAGGCAATAGTTATCTATTTTCATCAGTTCGGGTGCTGGAGAGGCCAAGGAGGTGATGAAGGGAGCTGGCGGAGGAGTGGTAGTGGAAGGAGTGGACAGGATGGGCAAACAGGCAGAAATCCTCTGGGGAAACTCGAATTGAGCGTGGAGAGCAGTGCTGCTGCAGTTTTTAAGTCAGGCGTGTTTTGCATGCATCTCTTCAAGCCACGCAGTTTTAAAGTTTAAAGAGGAGAGGTGTTTTAAATGACAAAATAAAATATTATATTAGTAAAACCCAATTTGTGGAGTTTGCACTTTGCAATGTACATAATAGGCTAAATACTTGAGTACTGTACTTAAGTACACTTTTTGAGTGTCTGTACGATTATTAAAGGGCAAGTTCACCAAAAAATAAAAATTCTGTCATTGTTTACTCACCTTAGAGTTGTTCCAAATCTGTATTAATTTCTTTGTTCTGATGAACACAGAGAAATATATTTGGAAGAATACTTATAACCATACAGAGCTTGCCCCCATTCATATTTTTTTTGTTCTGTTGAACACAAAAGAAGACATTTTGAAGAATGTAGGACAGCAAACAATTCTGGGGCACTTTTGACTCATTGTTTTGTTTCCTACTATGGGAGTGAATGAGTAAATGATGACAGAATTTTTGGGTGAACTTGACCTATAAGTATTATTTTTTTCAGGATACTTTTTATTGTACTTCACTACATTTGCATTTTCTTGGCCACCGTCCCCTCCCTCTCACTTTTAGGAGAGACTATTGTCGGCTGCTTCCAATATGACACACCTGAATCAACTCATCAGCCTTGGTGTGTTAGGGAGACATCCACAACATTTTGGGAGAAGGCTAATGAGTTCAGTTGTGTATACTTTTCCCATCTCTAGTTTAGTTATTATAAGCAAAAGATCTAATTAAACTTTTATCCGATGAATCGAGAAAAAAATCGCCCAACTAATACTCACTAATAAGAAGTTACCAGTTACGCATGGAACTGCGACTAAACAGACCAACTGAGGTAAACTTTTAACCCATTTGAAGACGAAAGCCATTTAATGAATAAAAAAATGAAAGAAATAAAGCATTTAAAGAGAAAACATAACTTCCTGGAACTATTTGAAGGCTCCATGAATCACGTGACACTCCAGCGTTTTGGACTTCCGTTGGCAGAACTCTCTCTCTCAATGGCTCTGGGTATATCCACAGACAAAAACGGGATTGTCATAAACATTTACTTACATTCAGTATTCATTTATGTGTTTTTGGTGGGATAGTTGTTATAAATCAAAATAAATTATTTGTATTATTTAGGGTTGTGCCGGTAAGGGATTTTCCACTGATTAATAAACTGCATTTGTATAATGCTTATTGTGAACTTTAACACTAGATTTTTAACGAGAAAATCATTTCTTTTCTCGTTTCTGTTTGCTTGTTTTTATTCTTAAAGAATAACCATAAAAATAAAACACTATCATGGCAAACCGATACCTGAAATCACATTCAAGCTTTATTCATATTGTCAGTCTCTCTGACTGGCCATGAGAACTTCAGAGAAAAGCCCCATTCATGAATCCTATTGTCCTGAATGAAGCTTGTTCTGTGTAGACGTGAATGGTGTCAAACAGTTGATATTAGAACATTTAATAAATAAAACTATTGAGCCAGTAAACTAAATGAAAGCATGTTATAAGCGAACGCCAGCTGCCCCGACTAATGTTGCCAGGGTAGACTTTCCAGACAGTTTTCTATGCCTGTGCTTTTAAACAGCTCTGCTAATGAGCACAAACCCCACCTCCTGAAGAAAGTGTCCGAACAACAAATTGACTCCAAGCACTGAAGGTGCCTACTAAACCCATCCAGTGAGTAGTGAACGCACGCATTGAAAGTCGTGAACACACACACCCGGAGCAGTGGGCAGCCATTCCTGCAGCGCCCGGGGAGCAAACGGGTTAGGTGCCTTGCTCAAGGGCACATCAGTCATTACTTGCTGGCACTGAGAATCGAACCGGTGACAGTCTGGTTATGAAACCCCACTCGCCTCTGTGTTCGTACCAACAATATTTATTATGCGTATTTTAAGATTTATCGTGGCACAAGGCCCTCTCGCCTCTTTTGTTTGCATTTTCAATAGAACCTTTGGCCATTGCTATCAGTTATATTAGGAGGGCAAGAGCAGTTTCTTTGTATGCACACAGTCAGTTTTATATATTTCTGACCCTTCTAAAGGGTCCTCATGTCCTAAAAAAGTTCGGGAAGCTCTCTGGCTATCAATTAAATTTACAGAAAGATTCCCCACTAATTTACATACCCCACGGTATATGTGTGTCTAGTACTTTTTCTAAACTTTTTACTGAGAACCTCACCTGTTTATTTGAACGAGTTGCCCATTTTAAAAAATGGTGTTGGGGATTTAAAGTGTTGGGCCTCACTTCCATTATCAGCCATGGATAAATTCTATCAAAATGGATGTGCTGCCTAAGTTTACCTATCTGTTCCAGTGTATCCTAGTGTTTATTCCCAACTCAGTTTTGTAGGCGATAGTGCTCTCACCTCATTTATATGAAATAGAAAACCTGCTAGAATTGGTAAAAGTCTTCTACAACGTCCTAACCCACTGGGCGGAATATCTTTGCCTAATTGGTAACACTTTACTTAAAGCATATATGCATAATGCATTATAAATATAGTTTAAATATTATGCCTTGTAATGCACATTATAATGCATTGTAATGTTTCATGATAATTGTAACTACAGTTAATACATTATAAAAATTATCAATTCATTGTTACAATTAGCATTTTTAATTTGGTTATAATTCTTTGCAACAACATTTAGTGTATTACAACACACATTACGAACAATTATAATGCATCATTAATAACCATTTATAATGCATTATACATAAAGGCTTTAAGTAAAAGTGTGTTACTGCCTAAGTTTCAGTGTTATTATGGGGCCTCAAATATTAGCCCTATTTTGCACTGGCTCTATAAAGACCCTGGAGCTCATGCTCTGTCATGGGTAGCCATTGATTCTGCATCATACTTGCATTCTCCTCTAGTAGCTTTAGTTTCCTTTCTCTGTAACAAATTTACTAAAAACCTCATTGTTAAAAAAACAACAAAGGGGTGCTAAGGAACACAGAAGCAGCAACATACAGTGACACAATGATATTTAAATAATGCGGTCAGCTATATGTTTTGGCAGATGTACAATGGCTTAGAACACAGCACAACCATTTAGAATCAAGGACCAGAACTTGAGACTATTTCATCACTGTTTAGTGTTTGGACAAAGCAACATGTAAAAATTCCATGTTTGTATGTCCCATTATTCCCATTTTTTAATTTGCTGTACACACAAATCTATGTACCTTTCCATTATACATATACATACTATAAATAGTCAAATTGCGAATCACATCATTATACAGGTAATATACACGCTCTTAAAATGAGGTGTTAATTATTAGCACATTGTTTGTGTTATGCTATTTAACGCATTGTGTTATTTTAACACATTAGCTAGGTATGCATTATGTAAACACCTTAATTGATACGATTAAATTTCGAATTGAAAGGGGTGGTATAGACCTAAAGCAAGAGGAAAAAAATAAGAATGTAAACGCTTGAATCAGAGTATTTTCTCAATCGGATTTGAAAATAACCTGTGCCAGTGCATAGTGCAGTGCTGCATATGTCTTAAACATTTTATGTTTACGTCAAGTAGGCCTATTGAAAATCACACAAAACTCACCACAAGAACTTGTTTTATCAAATGTCACGTGCATTATTAAGGGAGCGGGGACACATGCTGCACATTCTGCAGGGCTCGTGTGTTCTTTAATAACATGACGTAAAGCAAAGAAAGATTGTTGTGTTCAAAATTAAAATGTTGTTTTCATTTAATATATGAAAATACCGACTATACTGACTTTATACATCCATCCAGAGATGATGTGTGATGTTAAACGCTGTACGCAGTGTTGCCAAGTCCCGTTACGTTTAAAGTACTTGGACAATGGGGAAATTTCTTAAACTGTTGTCGTGGTTGTTTTTCCACTGGGATAAAAGTGAAAGAATTGTGTTCATCAGATGTTGATATATGGGCTATGCGATTCAGTTTGTGCTTGGTTTTGGATAGCCATTGGGGTGGTTTTGTAACGCGAATCAGGCAACTCTAGCTGTGCGCTTGCGGAGAAGTTCTGTTCGGGATATATTTAATGTACATGTGAACACATTTTTTAATCGTATTACATTATTTCGCGGACATGTAAACAGGACTTTCATAATTTGCAATCAAATTTAATTCATTCAGATTGACTATAATGGGTGCATGTAAACATTGCTGTTTTATAACAACAATTTTTAGAGTGCAGAAAACAGAAGATATCTTTCAGCTGTCGGCTGCCTGTGAATGGTGACCACAGTAGATATGACATAATTGATGAGGGTTTTCTTGTTTGGTCGCAATTTGAGTAACATGGAAATACTGTAATAATAACAAAAAAAGAAGGGTTGTAGTTCCTTTATTAGCCTTTTTACAATGCTTTCTCCGTTAAAATAGTCTGATGGTTCAATATGAAACGTTCATGACAAAATCAAGTTAAATGATGTGCCTACATTTTCATAATTTATGAAACCATAAATGTAATGGATCATTAGAATGCAACTTTGGTGAACCAGATCTGTTACCCTTGTGATGTAGATAGTGTATGTGCTGTTCTTCTATAAGTACGGTACACACAAACATATGGTAATTTTTAAATTCCAATATGTCTTTCGTTTTAACACTATAGGGTCTAAATATGATAACAGCATATTTTTGGAAAAATTGTTTTCAGTTTGAAGTATTTTAAACAATCCCTTTTTAAAATGTAACAATGGCACCAAGTTTGCTTCATATTTCACATTATACTGCAAAATGTTTATATACATTTTTTTTAAAGCATTTGGCCAGAACTTCTTACCCATGTGATTCATATCAGTATACTCAAGGTAACCATTCATTTGCACTTTGAATCTTATAATATATTGCTTGAAGATTACTCCAGCCTCTGGATTAGTCTTAATTCTGCCACAAATATTTTACATTTTAAAAAAATTGATATTTAATTTTTATCATATTTAAACTTTGTATGATTTATATTTTCTTATTTGCTCTAAAACCTTTTTCTCAGGATAAAAGAGTCAATTGATGAGAAAATTGATGCAGCTGCTGGAGACATTAATGAATATTCACCAGTGACAATTTGAATGTTGATTTTAAAAACATACAAACCAAAGGGCTTGCATTAAGTTGTATTTTAACATCATAAAATATGGCAGTCAATATACCGCAAAAAGTGTCTTTAGCACACAAGATTAAAATGAAAATAGGCTGCATACTGCATTTCTACAACAAATAAAGGGGGAAATGCTTCACTAAACTACAGTACAAGTGATATGAAAATGTAACACCACGGAAACTACTGTCAGGTATGGCCAGGTCAGGATTTTTGCAGCTGATACCAGTCACAGATTTCTTGTTATTATTGGCTGATATAGTTGGGGATGTTGACAGGTTTACTGTAGAATGTGGATTTAAGTGGTAGATTGAGCTTATTGAATGCTGTATGTTTGAAATGTTAATGTGTCATTCTGTTTTTGTTTTATCAGGAGTACCAAGTGTGTCTCAGTGTAAGTTCACCTTGCCTCTTCGGCTAGTGTGCTCCCCGTCCTCACCATGCAAAAGCGCCAAGTACAAGATCACTGTGGACACCAACAAACCTCCCATCAACCTTAATGAAGTTTTCCCAGGTACAGTATCACTGGTTAATAAGAGGGTTTTTTTTCAGTTAAATGTATGTTTCATAACTCTATTTCAATCCAGTCATTTCTAAATATTATGGATAAATCATATTAAAATACATAGTGACAAAAGTAAATTACATGCCTGACCTGAAAAAAATCATTTTAGTGTTTTTTTTTTTAGTTTCTCACCCTGCAAAATACAATTTCTGATGTGTCTTCCTCTATCTATAATTTCATAACACATGAAAAAATGTATAACATTGTATTATTAATTTCGATATGTACGTGCTGCGTGCTCGCTCCATGGCGTGCTCGTTCTATGTACTGTACGTAGCCGCTCACTCTGAGGAAGAATAAAAAATGTCGCCTGCAGCACGAGAGCGTCATCGATTTCGTCGACACGAGTCAGGGGGGCGAAAAAAGAAAAAGAAAGAAGAGTTTCAGAAAAAACTAAGAGGATCATTCTATAAATTTGTGAAAGCTAACGTTAGCCACTATGAAGATGCTATGATCAACACTTCTACTGTTGCTACCGTCGAGCTGCGAGAAGACATAGTTCAGGGTGGGTAATAAGTGTTCCTTGAAAACATTGACATTTTTCGTTAAATTGAACCACATAAATTTTTTCTTGAAACTTATAGGGAACTGCCGCGTTACAAAGTTTGTTGTTTAAAAAGGTTTTAAAGTAAAAAAAACTGTCAACAAATGTCATTTTGTCAATTTCAAACGTTTGAACATCTGAATAATATACGTATATGAGTATAGCCTAAATATTGACTTGTTCAGTGAGTTGTTAGGAGTTGAATCGCACTTCAACATGTCAAAATAAAGTGACAGCTGACTTGAGCCAGGAGGTAATGATTTACTGTTACTGTGTTAATCCAGTTGATTTGTCCATTTCAGTGTAACAGTTACAGTTCATTTGAATGATTGAATGATAAAGTTTCCATTTTTAATAATGCTGTTAAACTGACTGAACGAAGAGACGCGAAGGCATTACTGATCAAATAAGAGCCCAGGGTTATCTGCGAGTGGTTATCTCTCCCCCATCTGGATACATCAAATGGATGTGTACAGTAAAGGTTTACCCTCTTTAATCTAATGCTGTTAAATTGATGCAAACAGACACAAGATAAAGACAATTTATTTTACATTTCAGAAAAAATGAAATAAAGCAATGTTAGTTTCATAAACGTAAACAGACGAGAATAAAGTTGCAGTATTTTATTGTTATCTTAGACTTTTGTGAGATGAGTACGTAATGAAAAAGGTAAATTAAGTGACATGTTTAGTTATATTTGATTATTTGTACTTCTATTCAGTCACAGAGTTATTCAATTTAAAAGTTGTTTGGTAAAGAGAAGATTCTGTAATTTAATGCAGCTTGGAGAACTGCATTTAGGGAAATTTGGGGAAATTGTAATGTTCAGTCATTTATTCAATGAAAGTAAAAAAAAAGTGTATTGAAGAAAAGTTAATATGGTTTTATATACAGTATACTGTCAATTATAGTTTGTGGATAGAAAATCGGAATCGGCAAAAATCGGAATCGGCAGGTTTCACTTGTAATAAAATCGGAAATCGGAATCGGCAAAGAAAATTGCAATCAGTGCATCTCTAGTAAATACTCAGAGCTGTTACAAGAAGGCTGCGAAAAAGTATTGAATAAAGGAGTACGATTAATTATTAGCAATGTGTATTAGAGAAAAACATTTATTTCATAATGAGATTCCCTCCATTTAAAAAGCTTTATTCTCTAATTCTCTAATGAAAAGGCTTAATGATGCAGATTTCTTTTCACAGCCTTCATTGGTCATATTTACCTAGGGTATGCAAACTGTTGAGCACAACTTTATCCACAGTAAACATTGAGGGATTTCAATCGAACTCACAACAGACTTTTTGTGTTTTAAATTATCCTAATTTAAAGGAGTAGTTCACTTCAAAATAAGCCCCAATTGACTTTCCATAGTAGGAATAAAAAATGAAAATCCTGTCATGAATTACCCTCAAATTGTTACCCTCAACCTTAGGGCCTCCATTCATTTTCTGAACACAAATTAAGATAGTTTTGATGAGGTCCTGGAGCTTTCTGACTCCCCACTTAGACAGCAACATAACCAGGACTGTACAGTGCGACATATATGTAAAATGAAATCGGTCTGTGTGAAGAATACATTTACCAGTGTAGCACGCATGCGATACAGTTTGGTAAGTGCAGTGACAGATCCGCGTGTTTGTGTGAAGTGCGTTTTTCATTGTGCTTGTCTGTGTGTGACGTTAATCAAGGGCCACTATTTTACTTAATTTTAGTGTATTTTGTGAGTGAAACTTGTTTTCCGGCTGCATTAAGTCCATATAACTACTGTAGATGCAGCTGTTCTGTATGCGTGAGTGAATGAGCTGCACAGTTGAACATACTACACGCGTGACAGTGGACTTGTCTGCAGCTCACTGTATGAGGACATGAACACATGAACTTCATCTCCAGACTTTCTCTGAGAGTTTATTTCACAAGCATTTCACAGTTTGAGTAAATCTACAGTCAACAACACTGAAACTCAAACGCCTTCATGACGACCCGTCAAAATAAAGTCCCATTAACCTGAATACGCAGATGAAAAAAAGCTGTAGTATACTATAGTATTTGCTATAGATAATCGTAGTACCCTTGTAGTAAGTTGATAAACTGTTGTGAAACTGTAGTATACCATAGTAAGATTCAAAAATACTATAGTATCTAGGACTTTTACTGCAGTTTACTATAGTAAATACTATAGTATTGTATACTGCTGTATTTTATGTGGACAAATATATTACTTTTGTATAATACAGAACTTAGAAAAATGAAAACTAATTTAGGTAAACCAAAAATCATGTGGCCCTAATTTATCCATCTGTATTTAACATTAATTTCATTTGTCAGTTGCTTATTCGTGTGATAAACTGCACTTGTGTTTTTTAAAGATGACAACAGATGTTTTATACATGTGCTAGAACTGTTTGGCCTGTGCTACAAAATTTTAAACCTCTGTAGCACCAGTGCTATGTGCACTAAAAGTTAATGTACAGCCCGACATTTAAAGGTCCGGTTGAACGCGCAGTTTCTGCCAATCTCATATTAATCTTGAGTACCTATACAGTAGTATTGCATACTTCGTATCATCGAAGAGTATTTCAGGGCTTGACATTAAGCATTGTCATGTGGTTGTCCTTCGGACAAGTAAATTTGACATTCACTTGTCCGAGTACAAAAATTACTTGTCCAAAGATAAAACAATGATATTTCATTTGAATTATAATATAATATAATCAATATAATTGTTTCGGATTTAGATTGGTCACGTTTGCTTCTAAGCCTTTTAACTAGTGTCCGCTTTGGCCGCCTGAATTTGGTTATAGGCCTACTCTCGTGACTGCTATAAAACAATGACAAGCAGTAATTACTATTAGTGTTAAGGCTGTAAATTAACTTTTTTTGCACATAGCACTGGTGCTAGAGAGGTTTAAAGTTTGGTAGCACAGGCAGAAATGTGCAAGTGTAGTTCATTATGAATGGGCAGATGACTGACAAAAGACATTAATGTTACATAAAGATGGATAAATTAGGGCCATATCATTTTTAGATTACCTAAATTTGTTTGAATATTTCTAAGTTCTGTGTTTTTCCTTTTTTACTATACAATAGTGGTATATTTGTCCACATAAATTACTGTAGGTTACTATAGTATTTACTATAGTAAACTGCAGTCAAATTCTTACTACATTGTTTTTGAACTTTACTATAGTATACAGTGTTTATCAATTTACTACAAGGGCACTTCAATTTTCAATAGTACACTACAGTATTTTTTGTCTGAGTGTTCAATTTAACGGGACTTTTATTTTGACGGGTCTTTGGGTAGACGCTTGTTTGCAGATAGCTTCACTCAAACAGTAAAACGCTCATAAAATAAACTCTCAGAGCAACTCTGGAGATGAAGTTCATGTGTTCACATCCTCATACAGTGCAGCACAGATAAGTCCTCGACCATCACTCCTGTTGTATGTTAAACTGTGCACATAATTCACTCAGACACCCAGCCAGATGACATTTAACGTTAAATAACAGGATTCTGCGTCCGCGTGGACTCAGTGCGGTGCGGATTATTGTCACACAAACAAGCACAACCACGACAAACACGCAGCTCTGTCTAATGCATATATTCTTATTATTCTACATATATGTCGCACTGTTATTTTCTTCAAGTTACTTGTCCGGTCGGGCAAGTAAAATTCTCTCTCACTTGCCAATACAAAACATTTACTTGTCCCGGACAAGCGGACAAGCGTTAATGTCGAGCCCTGTATTTAGTTTGATCACATTTATAAAAGATAAAGTACGATTATTTCTGAAAACAAATGACCTCCTTGGGGTCACACTTCAACTTCTTTCACTATTGCAAGAGTAACGAGCTGCAGCTGCAGGCCCACAGTGCAGCCAATCTTGATGGTAGGTAGGTCTTCCTATTGCTTGTCGGTTGACGTGTGGGAGGGCTATTTCTTTGGCCTTGCCGTGGGCGTGCTTTTCCGGGAGAATTGCCCAAGAAAAGTTGTTACATAACGGCTTTTCATGTTCAAAAAAACTTTCCGAAACCTATATGAACCTTGGGGGTGTATCGGGCACAGAAATACTATGTAATACATTCAACTCGTTTTTTTTTTTTTGACAAGTTGACCATGTTAAGCATGAGAAGCCAGCACTTTTAACATTGTAAAAAAGTCAGAATGCATTAAACAGCTTTAAATTACCCCTTTAAATCGCAAGACATTTCCTGTGGCCTTCACTGTATAAAGCAACAATAATACTTTTTGTGTGCAAACAAACAAAAATAACAACTTTATTCAACAATTTCCTGACTTGTGGGTCAGTGTCTAACACGTGTCCGGAAGACCACGTGACGCATGCGTGTGTGGAATAGTATCCCTTTAAATAGTGTCGCCATGATAACGTGTCAAACTTTAATATTATATTTAGCTGTTTTTAAAGCTCTCGACATGCTTAAAATTTAATGAAATTTGGCCCACAAGACAGTGGGTGTCCAGTAAATGTGCCAATACAGCCAAATTCACAATAAAGCAGTTCTTTTTTTTACTTATTTATCTGTTTCTGTTGTCAGACAACAAAAAGTATGTAATAGTGAGTAAACGAGACCACTTAAAACTGTAAACCATTATCCATATGTCCATACAGTCATATACGTTTAAATAAAAAAGGCTCAAATAAGGACAATCAGTGAAACACTGTTTCTTATGTCTACTTCTCATTCACGTGTCAGCAAAGAGAATAGATACCAAGAGATGGAACTCTGGTGCTTTTTGGGAAACAGCCACTAGGTGGTGCTTCAGTAGCGCGGCTGCCATTTTGGGGTGAAAATGCCAGCTGGACAATAGCACAGACATACAGAATAGCGCAAAAGAAAATTCTTAAATTAAGTCATCAGTAAATTTTATGACACCTACAGTAAATGTTGTATTGTCTTATATATGTTTTATGTTATCAGTTGTGTAATCCAACCATTTAGCCTACTTTATTGAGTATTTCCATTTTATTCAACTTTACACATTTACTATTACTATATCAGTTACTATTTCTCCGCTAGGTCTCGAATATATATTGTACGTTGTGGGGGTGACCCCGAATCGTCGACGATTCGATGCTTCGATCGGAGGACTCTGATTCGACTACCAATCTCACAGTCGAATCTTTGCAGAGGTGTTATGCAATGGGGATCATGTCATTTTGGCAGAGATGTGTCATTTTGGCAGGGCTCTAGAGTGCGACCTAATTTCTCAATGGTGCGACTAAAAAAAATCTGAGGTCGCACCAGTGCGACCAGCCGTTCGAGGGAAGAAAAAGTCTCTGCGAAAGTCTCCCTGTGGTTCAACAACAGACACATTAGGCCCATATCGTGGTCTAAACCAATCAGAGATAGTGAAGGGCGGATCCCCCTCTGATTGGCCGTTGTCCAGATATTCCTGTACGTGTGTGTACGTTTGAAAATGATGTGCTGCAGTCAGACAGAGAGAGGTGAGTAGCCTAGGCCCGTCAGATAAACAGAGTGGATGTAGCCGCGGATGATGAGAGAAGATGAAAAGAACGATTGACAACTTTTTCGTTAAGAATGTTAAGTTAAGGCCTGATCCGTCCGAAAATCATAACCAATGCTCTGACATGCTAGACTGCGACTAAATGGTGTCATTTTGCGACAATTTTTCCTGCCAATGCGACAGGTTTTTCTTAATAGTCGCACCGGTGCGACTGTCAAACTGATCGATATATAATTTTTGCGTATTATAAATTTAATGCGCAGAAATGTTATATTGCGCAAGCTGCGCATTCAGTCACTCATTTTCGTTTCCCCTCCTTCAACCATTCACTTATCTATCAGTGCCCCCACCCCCAAAGACGTAATTCGTAGTGATGGGAAGTTCGAGTCATTTTTGCAATTCGGATGTTTGAATCTCGTTCAGCAAAATGAACGAATCTTTTTTCGAGTCATTTTGTTCATCTGAGCAGAGTTAAATTAATGTTGCATGTTAATAGCCAAATTACCCCATAACGTTTATTTATGCTAGTTTTGATCAGATATACAATAAGAAATAACTTATATTGTAGTTAGGGACAAGTTATGAGAAACAGTTATTTAATTATTTCCTGACAGCATTTCTGTAAAGTTATGTATTTATAATTCATTAACAATTTTGGGTCACTCGGGTATGTAATAAGGTTTACAGGTTGTTGTTTTTTACTAAAAAGTCTCATGCAGTTTGCAAAGTATATACTCAACTCAACTTTATTTATATAGCGCTTTTACAATTTTCATTGTTACAAAGCAGCTGTACATGAGACATATTGACTATAAGCAAAATAATTAAAGTTGTACCTGCAGAAACAAGAAAAGGTTGAAAACACAGAAGACAGACATACCCACATACAAAACACTCCACACACACAATATGCACACGTACTAACACACATAGACATAGAGACACACACACACACACGGATGCGCACGCACACACACACACACAACACACACACACGTACGTACACAGACAAGTACGCACACACACACACGCTCAGTGAGAGCACACATTTAGGATAAAGGAGAGAGAAGCACAGGTCAAATATAACAGACTATAAATTCCTATATGCAATATTAATTAAGTAAAACTTTAAAATTCTAAAGCAGCCCCCCCGGTCAGGCAGATAGTGCAAAAACAGTATGCAAACGGTGGCGAGGAACCCAAAACTCTAATCGAGAAAAAAAACCTCAGGAGAACCCAGGCCCAACCAGGGGATTCCAGTTCCCCTCTGGCAAAAGCTGCTGCCTCTGCACAAGCTCCAGAGAACTTGCACAACAAGGCTAAATAAAATAAATAAACTTAATAATAAAATAAATTATAGTTTAAGATTATCATTAATAATCTAATAGCATTTGAAGTTTTGTGGTGAAGACATGTCAAGAGACCGCGTCCTTCTTTATCCAGCTCTATCATCTCAGCTCTTGTCAGGTCCCCACTTCCCATTCTCCGCTCTACCATCAGGTCAGGCCATGAACTGCATCCTGCTCGCTGTGGTAACCTTGGAACAATGAGACAAGACTGGCTGAGAGTAGAGTACTGTTCTGTACTCTTTGATGCAACAAGTACATCAGTTGTGTTTTTGGTTCCGGTTGATCTAACTAATGCAGCCTAAACCCTCTGAAGATTTATATTATGGAAGAGTAGTGTATGCAAGATTAAAAAGATGCGTCTTTAGTCTAGATTTAAACTGACAGAGTGTGTCTGCCTCCCGGACAGTGCAGGGAAGACTATTCCAAAGTTTAGGCGCTAGATAGGAAAAGGATCTACCACCTGCACTTGATTTTGAAATTCTAGGTATTACCAACTGACAGGACGCCTGAGAGCGTAATGCACGTGAAGGACTGTAATACAAAAGGAGTTCATTCAAGTACTGAGGAGCTAAACCATGTAAGGCTTTATAGGTAATAAGCAAGATTTTAAAGTTAACGCGATGCTTTATAGGTAACCAGTGCAAGGTTGACAGAACCGGGCTAATATGTTCATACTTTTTTGTACGTGTAAGAACTCGAGCTGCCGCGTTTTGGACCAATTGGAGTTTTTGTAATAAGCCTGCAGGGCAACCACCTAACAGTGCATTACAGTAATCTAGTCTTGATGTCATGAATGCATGAATTAACTTCTCTGCATCTGAGATTGACAGCATATGACGTAGTTTAGATATATTCTTAAAATGGAAAAACGCAATTTTACAGGTGTTGGCGACGTGGCTCTCAAATGACAGATTACTATCGAATAGAACGCCAAGATTCTTTGCTGACGACGAGGGTTTTATGGAACATCCGTCAATAGTTAAACAGTATTCTTGGTTGTTACTTATAGCAGTTTTCGGTCCAATAAGTAACACTTCCGTTTTGTCCGAGTTCAGTAATAAAAAGTTGTTACTCATCCAGTTTTTTATATCGACTATGCATTCCATTATTCGATGGAACTGCTGTGTTTCATGAGGCTTCGAGGAAATATAAAGTTGAGTATCATCAGCATAACAGTGAAAGCTAACTCCGTGTCGCTTTATTATATCTCCTAGAGGTAGCATGTATAATGCGAAGAGCAGAGGCCCTAAGACTGAGCCCTGTGGTACACCGTACTGGACTTGCGATTTGCGTGACACCTCATTGTTTATTGCTACAAATTGAAAACGGTCGGATAAATAAGATTTAAACCATTTCAAAGCTATTCCCTTAATGCCGACATAATTTTCGAGTCTATGTAGGAGTGTGCTGTGGTCAATGGTATCGAATGCAGCACTAAGGTCTAGCAGCACCAATAACGAGATACAACCTCGGTCAGACGCCAATAGCAGATCATTTGTAACTCTGATCAAAGCAGTCTCTGTACTGTGACATGCTCTAAATCCAGACTGGAATTCTTCATTGATGTCATTCCTTTGGAGGAAGGAGCATAATTGAGTTGAAACTACTTTTTCCAGAACTTTAGATATGAAAGGTAGATTCGATATAGGCCTGTAGTTCCTTAGTTCTCTAGGGTCGAGTTTTTTTTTTTTTTATATAATAATAGGCTATTGAAACCATTTAAATGTGCAATTATTTAATAAGAGATCACTTGTCTAATATATGCATTAGACATAAACACTGACTTTACTAGTGTTGCTTATGTTTATATTTTGCCAGCACAGTTCTTATGCAAAATAGTTAAGATAAATTAAAAACACATGCAGAAATCCACAAGAAACATTTATGAATATACTGACAGGAAAAAAGAACAGAACGGTACGTTTTAGAGCAGATGTTTATTGCACATATCTTTTGATAATTTTATAATATTTCTTCCTATAATACAACATATAACACGTACACCATGCATTTGACTGATGATCCGGGAAGTGGTCACGTAACGTTAAAGACTCGGTCTCGAAGACTCCGGTACAGGCTGCAGGTTTGCCTGCGGAGCTACCATTTGACAAAAGAACAAAAGGCCGGTGACTCGAGAGACGAACTAATCATTTAGGAGTCGGACCCGATGACTCGAGAGACGAACTAATCATTTCTCTTTCCGGTATTAAGGACTCGGACCCGATGACTCGAGAGACGAACTAATCATTTCTCTTTCCGGTATAAGGACTCGGACCCGATGACTCGAGAGACGAACTAATCATTTCTCTTTCCGGTATAAGGACTCGGACCCGATGACTCGAGAGACGAACTAATCATTTCTCTTTCCGGTATAAGGACTCGGACCCGATGACTCGAGAGACGAACTAATCATTTCTCTTTCCGGTATAAGGACTCGGACCCGATGACTCGAGAGACGAACTAATCATTTCTCTTTCCGGTATAAGGACTCGGACCCGATGACTCGAGAGACGAACTAATCATTTCTCTTTCCGGTATAAGGACTCGGACCCGATGACTCGAGAGACGAACTAATCATTTCTCTTTCCGGTATAAGGACTCGGACCCGATGACTCGAGAGACGAACTAATCATTTCTCTTTCCGGTATAAAAGAACAAAAGGACTCGGACCCGATGACTCGAGAGACGAACTTCATTACGGTTTCTGGTACAATGTTGCACATGCGCGGTCAACACAAAATAAACGAATCACTCGCTGAGACACTCGTTACTCCCGAGTCATTTTAAAGATTCGTTCAAAAAGAACGAATCGTTCATGAACGACCCATCACTAGTAATTCGCGGGTTACGGGTAAGAGGCGAAGGACCGAAAGAGCAGATGAGTGAAGCGCTCAATCTTGCAACTTAAATAAATATGCAGAATACAAGAATTTCTCCTGCTAAGGTACAAAACAGCAAAGATAACGAAATGTGTTGCGAGTGTTGTATGCATGTGAAGCTAATGCAGGAAACATGCGTTTAAACTTTAAGCACTGAACTATTGTATAAAGCTCTCTAACAATACTGCAAAGCATACAAAACGTTATACATCACGCTAAATACTATTTATTTGTAAGTCGCTATTGATAGAAGCCAAACGTGTATCAATGCAGCTTTCATGAAGAATAATCACTAAAAGCCTTCAGGTCTCGCGGGTTGTTTGAGATATGCGCGCGCCCAGAGAGTCAGAGCACAAAATACTAAACGAGTTCTCTTTCATGGCTTCTTACTCTGAAACGGACATTTTAACACAAAATAACCTAAAAATTCCCATATTAACAAGAAACCTTGTAAAGGTATTCAGTCTGTTTCGTGACCAAACAGTTGGGAAACAAAACACGTGTTCCAGTATTGCGCGAGCTCTTAAAGGGGCAGCAGCATAATAAAGATATCTGTTTATAATGTTCATCAAACAACAACGGACGGGCCCAAAAACACTCACTGATATTAAAGGAATTGTGTTCTCTTATAGGAGTCGTTCACAACAAATAAAGGAAGAAAGTAGCTTTAAGAAAGATGTGCTTTAAATATGGTAAAGTGTTGAAAGAGAGTTTACATATACAATACAAATAATTCAATCATAAACAATGATTTGTATTAATTTCTAATTGATTTATTAATGTATTATACACATTTTAATGAAGTTTTAGTGATTCATTTTTCTTACCTCACCGCACGACTCTGGTGCTGTCAAATTAAGGGCTGGTGCCACCAACTGAACGGCACCAGTGCCACCTCTCTCAAGTGTTAGTCTAGAGCCCTGTTTTCTTGTAGAATTGTGCTTCAAATAAAGAACTTTATGTTGACCAGATTGTTAGTTAATCATTTACAAGTCAATATTGCCTATATGGACAGCTATTAAAAAAAAAAGTGAACTTGTAAAACTGCGGTGTTAAATGTGATGTGGTCGGAAATTTTTGTGCACCTAACCTTTGTGCTGGTGCACCTAAGAAAAAAAGTTAGACGCACCAGTGCAACCAGTGCAAAAAGTTAGTCTAGAGCCCTGTTTTGGTTATATGAGCAGTGGCGTAACAGACGGGCATGCACTGCGCTATTTATGATGTAAAGAAATGGGACATGTTTAGGGTTGGGTGCTGAAACCCCTGGCGCACATGAGTGCGAGGTCTGGCTATGACACAGCGCAGGATCGTGTCTATCCGTGTCTTCTGTGCTGTGAGACCTGTAAAGAGAAGCAGCACGTTCCGCACGCACCCGCAGATGACTCGCAAATGAATGTGTACACCGTTTCCAAACATTTGTCACTTACTGAATGTTTGGGCATTTAAATATGAATTAACACCTCTTTAAATGCACGTAGTCCGTTACTTAGACTGAACTTTGCGCTGCGTGATAAAAAAAAACATCCTTAGCGCGGCAATCATCCCATAGGTTTATGTGCAGGTCAATCAAAAATTAAAGCCATTTGATTGGTAAGATCAGATTTCCAATGATTATGTGTCAAATTTACATTTCATTATCTTAACCGTGGGAATTATTAGGCTGGAAAGTTGAAGAGCTGCTAAAATCTGCTAAAATGTCGGGTTTTACCAAAAAATGTTAGAGTGGGGCTCAAAAGAGAAAAAAAACTTAAGAGACAGCAGCGAAGACTAGGGCTGTCACGATTATGAAATTTGACTGACGATTAATTGTCTAATAAATCGTTGCGATTATGGTGATTAATTGTTTGTCTTAGGGCTTTGGTGATTATGACGATTAATTGTCTGTTTTTGAGCTTTGACATTTAATTCTCATACATTTTTGATTCAGCGATTGAAATGGCCATATTGTTCTGAATACAAGACAATGTTTTTTTCTTGGAAATACATCGGAAAAAATTGGGTCATCATATATTTAAGGTTTAGGCTTTTACCTGTCAATAATACAACCGCCAAATACTTGTAAATTAAGTAAATTCATCAGGTGTGAATTGAAGCCACCATTAAAATGCTATCAGTCATAGAAAAGCTTCTAGTCTGTTTTTTTCTCACTTGCAAGACTACAATAAAATTTTACTTGTGTGTTAATGAAATTTTGGTAGACTGGTTTTCACACTGAGATTTGCTTAAATAATATTAAATTGTATGTTTTTTTTTTTTTTAGTGATTGTGTTGTGGTGGTACATTTTACAAGTATTACCATGCTTTAGTAACAATATATACACTAAAATATGCAATATGCAGGTGCACTACAGCTCCCCCTAGTGTCTTCTATAGAGATGTGCAATAATTGCGATGATCTGAAACAATCGCGATGAGGTCAAACAATCGCGATGAGATGATTATTTAATAATCGCCCTAGCGAAGACAGGAGTTTAAGATTCCAATGTTATCAGGATATTTCACAAAAGCTGACGAAGACGTAGTTGACCAGGCCCATGAAGGGTCATCCTGCCCGACAATTTTAGGTTAGTTTAATTTTGTGTTTAAACGATCTCTATTTTATATATATTCGCTATAAACAAGCCAAATTGACAGGTTAATGTCTTAATGATATGGCTAATGCGTCGATTTTTTTGCGTGCTTTTTAACGCAGATGGCCGTGATGAAACGCATTTAACTGTTTCTGGAGCTATTGAGTACTGTTTTTACCGTTGAGGCTAATGCACCTGAACTCGGATCGCCCCGAGACAAGTGGCCTTCCATCGGCGGCCTCCTCACTATCTGCCCCATCATGTAGTTCATACAGCAACTGTTTGTTATGAAATAGCGCGTCTCGAGAGATCCTCGCGTTCTCCGTTGTGCTTTAAAAGACATTCCTGAGCGCTGAATTCATATTTTTAAGCGCAGAGATGCATTCCACGTTCTATGGGAGGCCTGTGGTAATTCATAGCCCCGGGCCCATGGAGGTCTTAATACGGCCCTGGTCAGGGGGTGCGCAGGAAAAAAGGTGAAAGGGACTTTTTGACTGTTTAAATGGTAAGATGCTTTATTGCATTCCTCCTTTACATGCGGTAATTAAAGTCACTTTATTGGTAGTTCATTGGTAATGAACATGCTGCATTCTCGTTTGTAAAAAATAATTAATTATGATCGAGTAGGTCTAGTTTTATAAATACTTTTGAGGCGAGATCTGGTCTATTGTATGGCACAGCATTGTTATGTGATGTTTAAGGAACATTTATTTTAGTATTTGTGGCTTGTGTTTTCACAATTATATTCCCCTGCATTTCAGACATTTTGCCTAAACATTTATTTTGCACATTGTGACCTGATTCTGTCTTATTTCGTTTATTTATTATAAAGGTTTATTCTGTTCTAAACAAATTCTGTAAATTAATGTTTGATTGTTTTTTGGTGCATCAATGTTGCGCTGTACCCTTAACCACCTGGTGTCGTCCACACATACACGGGAGCGCACGCACACACACAAACACACGTCTGATTCAACTATCAGTCAACTATAGGCAAGACGTGACAATTCTGATTCGACTATGTAAATTCTTAGTCGGGGACACCCCTAGTACGTTTTAATCTCCTGGAACACACTACGAACATGATGATCTTATAGAACCATGCTGGAAAAAAACAATAATTTAATGGATTTGAATTTGATGGTAATAATGTTAAAGCCCCAGTGTGGGATTTTTAGTGGCCACTAGCTCTAAGTTTAAGAATTGCAGCCAATTTCTCAGTCTTACCCCTCCCTTTCGAAACACAATGGTGGCCGCCACAGCACCAAAAGATACCAAAACAACCTTGTAGTCAACCAGCAGTACGGGGCGTGTCTACTCTTGTTGATTGAGCAAAGAGAGCAAGCGTGCATTAGAAAGGCTGTAGAAAGAGAAATGTCTTATTTATTACATAAAATACAATTATAAGTATGAAAAGAAGGATAAAAGTCAGGCAGGAGCTAGGACCTGCGTTAATATTAAAAAGACTTTCCATTGGAGACGCGTTAGGACCCACGGTACTATGGCGAAGGCTTTTAGCGGAGATTCGCTAGCACCCGCGATATAAAGACATTCCAGCAGAGCAGGGACGTGCACAGACATTTTGAGGGGCATGGGCTCAAGTGGAAAAAAGGGCACTTCTCATATTTGTTTTAATTTTTTCCAAACAAAATGTTAAATATATTAAAATAACTATTTTTTGAAATCCCTCACACTCACCCAATTGTTTCATTTTCCAATAATGGTCTTCTGTAGAATTCACAAATTTTATCACAAGAACAGACAACAACATGACATTAAGCCACATTGTGTATGTTTTCTATGCTAAAGTTTCAAGTATATATTAAGGATAAGTGACTGCACAAAGGAAAATGACATATTTTCACTAATAATTTGTTTATTTTGCACACGCCAACAAACTGTTGGTGTCCCAATAACACAAATAATTAAAACAATGACCTTCACACTAAACTGAAAAAGGCAGTTGGTTCTAATTTGTTATTTTACAGGAAAAAAACCTGCAAAAATGATTAAAACACACTACAAAAAATGATTGACAAAATACAAAAATACAGCTGCTTAACTAATTATTATTATTATTAATATTATTACCTATAATTACACTTACTGTACCACGCACGCCCACACACACACACACACACACACACACACACACACACACACTAATGGTGACAAGAACTTTGTTTCACATTTGAGGGAGGGCAGTTTAGATCTATCAGCATACACAACATATAAAATTGATAGTTTAAGGCAGGACACTTAATGTAGTGTTCAATTTTGAGATGTTGGTCTATTTTGCTTTCATGTCTTCTTTTGCTCTAATGGAAAGGACATTTCCAAAATACATATAAAGTTGTTTGTTTTAAGCCTTCTATACCTTGTCTGTTTGCTTCTGTAGATTTCTTCAAAATTATCCAAAACAAGCGGCATATATATGTGCATATGTAAACATAACATTTTAAGGGAAAAGACTCTTGATGCAGTGGCGTAACTTTGTTTTGAAAAGTGGTGGGGACAAAGACGACACAAACAATACTTTAATAAATTGTTTCTGTAAGAACTCGTTGGGAATATTCATGGACGTCACAAGCGCGAAACATGTAGGTGACTCCTCTAGAAAACAGTATAAAAACTGCGCCGCTTTATCGACGGCTTCAGTGGTGTAACGTTAGTGTGAAAGACGCGTGACAAGTAATATTGACACTGCCGTGAAGCAGGTTCGAATCCGCTGATCTCACTATTCTAAATTTTCACATCACATATCAGATCTGCTTCCATTTGTTTTTAAACTATATCATGTTTTCATCAATATAATTTAAAGCATGTTGTGCTTTATTATATGTAAGGATGGCTGTTGCTGTACGTAATTAAACGTATTAATTCGTGATGAAACAAAAACTACTGAAACGAATGTGTGTTTTCCCCATGTTAAAAATTTGGTGTTTGACAACCCCCTGCTAATAAGGACAAACATTCAAGTATACAGGGGAAACAGATGGAAAATAATATCTTTAAAAAATCTTATTTTCACTAATGACTACGGGCATTGCCTGATAGGCTACAAAAATATACAACAAACTTTCTAAATTTTTTGAACTCATGAAACTACAAAGTTGTGACTTTTTCCATTTATTGGAGTTTTCTATCAAGTATCAAAATGTAATTAATCTTGCAATAGGCGATAGCAACGGCATGTCGAGAACAATAAGGACGAATATATAGCACCAAAGTGCAATTAAGCGCAAAATGTTTGGTACATGTATGACTTGAACAGCCATTTTCAAATATTTTCATCATTTTATTAAAAATAAATACTTTTACAATCTGATATGTGATAGGGAAAAAGGTCAGGAAACAGCAGTTGCGAACCCACGACGACATGAAGCAGGTAACACTTGCTTTTACGCTCTACGCCACCGGAGCAGTTAAGCTTCCTGCGCCTTTCTTACATTTTGTCTATTCCAATCTGAAACTGATGGGCGGATCTAGTATGAATAGCCTCTGCTTACAAAGCGGGCTACTTGCGTGGTAAATAGACGCTCCGTATTTTTTATTTCTTACAATAAGTGGTGGGGACAAAATTGACTTTGGCAAAAAGTGGTGGGGACATGACCCACCCATCCATCCGCAAATTACGCCTATGTCTTGATGTAAGTCATATTAACTAATAACTGGTGGTATGCTTTAGTTATTTTGTTTATCCTGTTCATCTGAATTGCCTGACAAATGTATGCAAGTTAGCACATTTTAATTACTTAATGCCTGGTTTACATATCAATGAGGCGATTCTGATGACGTTATTAATTTGACTGTATTCAGCTGTCGTTTCTCCATCAAGTTAGCATGTATGCTAGCATGTATACTGCCTCAGCCTTAGCGAAACTTTAGCTATTAGCTTACTCATTAGCTCATAAGTGATGGATGTTAGCAAAGCAATATTTGCAGTTTGTGTTTTGGATAATTAGGTGTGAATTTGAAAGCACATGTAGCTAGTCTATTCATCACCACTCACCTCCACATCAAAACAAACTCTACTGCAAAGGAGGGAGGTCTTCATTTCTGCGGCTCTCTGCCTGATGTGCCAAACGTGCTACACGCCCAGCTGTGCTGCGCATAGGCGCTATGTGCGGCTGCGTGGAGACGCGGATAGGAGAAAGGCATTGGAACTCTCAACATTTCCCAACCTGACCAGATATTTTCTAATGGTTTGCCAGGGAAAGCCGTGCGCAAATAGAAACACATACGCACATACATATATCCATTAATAAAAAAATCCCAGAAAAGGGGCACTTTCTCTCGAGGAAGAAAAAGGGCCTGGGCTCAAGCCCCCAAAGCACCCCCCTCTGCACGTGCCTGCAGCAGAGAGACGTTCGAGAGAAAGATAGTCTAAAAATCACCCCCGATGAGGTTGCTTTGATTTGGATCAGTATGTGAGTAAATTTGGTTTTGCTGTTTGTCAGAACCACGGTTGTTGTTGTTGTAGCTGTGTAACGGAACAGTTTCAAGTGTCATTGGGTGCATTTATATTTGGCATTAACATGCGATCTCGTTGATCCGAACAAGCAGATCGGATCTTCAGACAATCAGGACACAGCGTGTTTACACTTGTCAACAAGTGGCTTCCACATCTGGATAACTGATCGGATCTCTATAGTTTCCCGCCCATTATTTTAATAAGCCTGCAATTTAAAAATAGCCCCGGTGCGGGGAGATTTCACACAACACGTATAACGGGGAGGATGAGAATGTTACACATTTGATACGCAGCCATGTTGAACTCAAGGCAGCGGTGGGAAGTAAACCATGGTTAAAACAATTAATGATCTTATATGTGAAAGTATAAGCAGAGGACGTTTGTAAAATGACACAAGCTTTTGTACTTGAGCTGTGGCGGGTTTCACTCGCGCGCGCGCGCGCGCACGCACGCACGCACACACACATAAACTCTAACGGTGTTTTTAAACACGCCATTTGTTTATTCATGTCACATAAAATAATCACATAAGTAGGCCGAAGTTACTATGATCAAAAGCGACCACTTACATCGTTCTCGTCTATTTGGGTTGGTTCGGATGAAAGTGACAGCGCCTCATTTCTTTGTCTGCGACCTAAATAGCGTGTTTACTAACATCAGCTATAAGCAACATTATACAATCTTGTTTCGGTGTGTAAATGATATATACGGTGTATTCAGAGCTCCGTTTCAAGCTGTCTTCCAGGGACGGTACGAGACATGGCAGCAGCCCTCGGGACAGCGGGAAAACGGCGAGTATATTACGCCGTATGCTATACAGTAAATACACACACACAAGTAGCCTATGTTGGATACAAGATGGTATAGTGTTGCTATTCGTGTCTGTGACATGAAAATAAACAAATGATGCGTTTAAAAACACCAGTGGCGCTGTGTGTGCAAGTAAAACCCGTTCGTGGCAGTCACAAATAGCAATATGTGTCACAAATATGTGATGATAAAGCTGAAGTGGTCAAGAAAACATCTCGTGTGATTTGACATACATCCTCTGTAGGTTGCAAATAATGATACACTGTAATAAAGTCTCCACGTTCATTTTGTGGGAAAATGAACGACTGTGCAATAGTGAGTGAGCAAGAGTAAACTTTCCTCTGTATTTGTCATCTGCTCCGCAGTCTGACAGGTTTCGGACAGACGAGAGATTAATGACAGTGGGCGGGGTTTTCTGTGAAGTTGTGTCGGTAAATGTAGATAAACTGTCTTGATTGCGTTTACATTACACTGAGATCCGATCACAATGCGTCCTCGACTACCTCTTGATCAGGACACGCTGATCGGATAACATTCCGATCAGAAGCACGTTTACACTTGTCTTTTCAATGTGTATGTGGACAACATCCAGATACAGGTCGCATGTTAATGCCAAATATAAACGCACCCATATAGATTATCTGGAACCAGTGTGCCGCTTGTATTCATTTGCATTATTATTTGCATGGTCTAGCTATGATAAAGCTAAGCATTTCATGCTTGCGTTGCACAGCATGCTTGCGGGCAGAGCTAGCTAATGGTAAACAGCAAGTAGACATTCTTCCCCCCTTTGTAAAGTCAGGGACAACCGGACTACGTACCGCAGGGTACAGGGAGGGGAAGCGGAAACGTGCTTAGTAGCAGTTTGTCCATTTAGGGCTACTGTACAAAACATGGTGGCACAACGTGGCGACTTCATGTAGGCCCACTCTGTATGTAGATAGAAATAGCTTATTCTAAGGTAATATAAACATAACGGTTCATTACGTAAGGTTTTTATATACCTCTGAAAACATAGTTTTGAATGTTATATTGCATTTTAGATTCAATTCAATTTATTGTCATTGTCAAGGCAACGAAATGTGACCTCTGCATTTAACCCATCCAGAGAGTAGTGAACACACGCACAGCAAGTGGTGAACACACGTACCCCCGGAGTAGTGGGCAGCTATCACTGCAGCACCCGGGGAGCAAGTAGGGGTAAGGTGCCTTGCTCAAGGGCACCTCAGTTGTTACCCGCCGGCCCTGGGAATCGAACCAGCAACCTTCTGGTCATGAGTCCGACTCTCTAACCATTAGGCCAAATCCTATTGGAATAATACCAAAAACATACTACAAAATAGAATTTTGTAATGATTTTAATGGATAAAGATAATGGTAACCATTTCATATTATTATGAAACACAATTTCTGTGATGGGGCCTATTGGCCAGTACTGTACTGGTTTTCTATTTTTTAGCAAGGATGCATTACTGCTGAAAAAAACAATAGAATCACAATTCTAATGGTTTCCATTGAAATACCAGTATGAACCATTAGCTTTTTCCATTAATTTGGGTATTTGACAGATTTTGTCAGGATGTGAAGAGCCTTTTAACCAGCATAACAAAAAAATGTTTTGACAGGATTGCCTAGATTTGTCAATAGGCCCTTTTTGCAAAATAAGTCTCTAAAGGGGTCCATAAAACATCACTAAATCTAGTGACAAAGGC
Source organism: Triplophysa rosa (assembly GCF_024868665.1). Lineage (NCBI taxonomy): Eukaryota > Metazoa > Chordata > Actinopteri > Cypriniformes > Nemacheilidae > Triplophysa > Triplophysa rosa. Next base: position 8,398,104 of record NC_079897.1, on the reverse strand, counting down.
ACTTGGTTGGCAACATTGTTTGAATGCTTGAGGAGTTCCACTGAACTGCTAAAATTCAGATTTTGCCTATATTACTTCTTATTAGTATACAGCGCAAAGCCTGTGTCTGGCTAACAAACTATGTACATATTTACAGACATGTTCATGTTCATATATCCAAATAGTGCTGGGCGATATACCGGTGTATTTTTGTTATGAATTTTTTATATACCGCATTACCGGTGCATGTCGCATAAACAACGTGCGGAACGCGGCACAGCGCGACACTGTTTCAGTGGGGGGTCCCTTTTCACTGTTGCACTGTGACTGGTCATTCACAGAGAATCCGTCTTTCTATGCTGCGGCACTACTTTATCATAATTTTTCTATATAAACAAGCGCTAAACGGAGGCGTTTGGCTCGATTCACATTCGCGTCTAAAACCGCGTGCAAAACGCGAGACGCGCTGCTTTCTCCTTTTTTACAAAGCGCTCCGGCAGTTGCGCACGCAGAGCGTCTGCCGTTGCTAAGCAACCATGGGCCACGATAGCCATTGAGACGAGGAGGTATAAACAAAGGATATTTGGATTATATGCACTGAAAATACCTTCCAATAACTCTGCTACTAGATTTAGTTATGCTGTGATCATCTGTGTCTCCATCTTCATTGTGCTTGTCTTGGCTGGTTGGTTGTTGTCACATGACCTGCGGTGCGTTTGCGCCTTTCTGAAAAGTTGAGATTTTTTCATCTCGATGCGGCGTGTGGCTACCCGATCCGTCCCGGAAACACGATTTGTTCCGCGCATGCGCGAAACTGACGTCACTTCCTGTCTGAAATAAATCGAAACACTTCACGGCAGTTTCGGGTATGTAGGCTATACCGTTACTGCTGTTGTTTTACACTCGGAGTTTAATATATATATTTTTTATTACATTTATTAATAAATGTATTTATTATATCTGTATAAGTTTCTTTTTTCTTCATTTGTTTCTTACAATGCTTTGAGATATTTCCTGGCTTGTTAAATTGTTGCTGAATTATAATGCATGTTTGTTTTAAGGTGGTCATAAAAAATAACTACCCGATCCATTTCGGTTAAAATTTGGTTAATATGTGGCACAAATTAACTTCATTGAATTAAATAAATGGTCAAATTAAACTTGAATTGTTTAAATTTGCTAGACACAATTTGGAAAATACAGATGTTCATACAGATGTGTTTTCTTTCTATTCATTTTCTAAAGATAGGTTCTACATAACTGTTCTAGATATTTAACTGCATTTAAGAAACACACAGAATACAGTTATATATATATTCTTTCAATTTATTTATACATTTGTTCCATTCCTCACACACTCTCGCGCACACACACACACACGCACGCACATGCACACTCTCTCTCACGCTCTCTCTCTCTCTCTCTCTCTCGCACGCACGCACACTCACTCACTCACTCACACACGCGCACACACACTCACACACTACATTTCTCTTTGTAGAACATAGCATTGACCTTTAGGCCTTGGTCATCAACACAGTACGACAAAAATGTTTCCATGTCTTCTTGGTAATGAAATATAAACAAAAAGGCATCCTTCGCCTCAGAGAATTGACCCCCCAAGAGGTTCTTGATGGCATTTTGTTGATCACCCCTGTTCATCTGCAAAAAGGCAGGCTCTGTCACCTCCCCACGGAATAAGTGTCTGTGATTCTGTACCCAGTACCACGCTGTATTTAGGTCTCGGACAATGGTTGGCTGCTGCACCTATTGAAGTAAATGAAGTTTATGCTTCATTCTAATTGGTTGACTAATTAAATGGCCTATAGTCATTTATTCCTTACATAGTAAAATGGCACAACAGTTATACTATTTATTCAGCAATCATGCAAATGCTTCATGTATAACCACTACTGTATAATCATTAACCTTATCAATGTCCTTGTCATCCACAACTCTTCTGCTGGGTGACAGTTTGGTGGTGGTGAATTTCGACACCCTAAACACAGGCTCAACGATCCCCTGAAGGAGTTGGGATGCTTCTTCGGTCCAGTATGCAAACCTCTGTCCATGCCTTTGAAAATATATGTAAATGTATATGAACTCTATGTAATAGCTTTAGCTAACTTAATACAGCCAAGATACTGAAATTATATCTGTAGAATCTATCATACCCTTCTAGGCAAAATCTTTCCATGAGGTTAATGCACCACCACTGGCGAATCAATGGCACCTCCTCCTAAAACACACATACACACAAAAAAATGCACACATACCAGTAGTTCAATGACATACTTGTGTGAAAATCCAGCTTACCTCTGTGAATGTTAAGGGACATGATGTGCAGATGCTGAGAGCATACTGTGAAACACAAATAACACTGTAAGACTTTGGTTTTATTATCTAACAGCTTTGATAAATTAAACATTCTTACCATCAGCATGTAGACACCACAAGAATCCCCACTGGACTGTTGAGGAAAAAACTGGAAAAGGAAAAGTGCATCCACAGTTAGTTTAAAAAACAACTGCAATTTTTAGGTAAGGGATGATGTACAGGCAGCAGGTTGTTATCGCAGAATAAAGCCTGACAGTGTGATAAAGACTGGGTTACCATGTGTTATTAGTTTTGTGTGCTTGTTATCTGGGAATATCAAACCTTGGAATGTTGCAACTGGCCAATCAGAATCAAGTATTCCAGAGCACAGTGTAATAAACATGTTTAGTTATATACATACATTTGCTTGACACAATTCCATCATTTAAAACATACCTCAAGGTCTCTTCCTGTTTTTTCAGTCCAGGATCCTGGGTCAATGAAGCTTGCAATGTGTCTGGGATTCCAAAGAGAACACAAAATTACATAACGTGCAATTAAATTATCAGGTGTGCAGCCTGAGAACTAGGCTCTTTGATGAACTTGAAGCCTGTGAACGAGGCTCTATACAAACTTGAAGCCTGAGAACGAGGCTCCTTTTGGAAACTGTAACCAAATAACATGCCTGGAACAAGGCCAGTAAATTATCTTAAGTCTAAACCTAAATATGGTTCTGTAAGTCTTATCTCCAAAACCATCAGGTTGTCTTCCTCGGACAGGACAACTAGCCGCATGTACTGTTTAATTGGGCCGGTGTAGAAGAGTCTGTCGCCTGTTAGAAGAAAAAAAGCATGAAAAAGTTGCAGTTAAAAGAAATATCATATTATCTGATATCTGACTAAAATTAAACTCCATAAAGGTCAATAAAAACATCACATAAATTTAACCAATTTTATATATAAATTGATTTTATAATTAATATATAAAATAATGCACAAATCACACTACAAAGAAAGAAATTTGTAATGGTTTTAATGGTAAAAGCTAATGGTTCATAGTAGTATTTTAATGTAAACCATTAGCATCTCTGTGAAGGGTTCTATCGTTTTCTTATTCTATACGGGAATTTAACAAGTACAGTTAATGTAGCTCGATATTTTAAACATAACTTTGTAAATTAAGCACATGACCCAGGTTGTAACAGATTGTCAGTTCTCCTTTTAATTATAAAATCGCTTAACGCAATTTAATTACCTTTGATGATAAAATTCGAAGACGCCCGGAACAGGTGTAATGCCGAGAAATGCACCCCTGCCAGATTCCGAGCTGGTCCCAGGTCGAGAAGACTGTCGTAAAACGTCGGCGATAACAGGAAGTGACGTCAGTTTCGCGCATGCGCGGAACAAATCGTGTTTCCGGGACGGATCGGGTAGCGACACCACGCCGGAAAAAAAGAGTGTGTCGCACCGCATGCGCGTCACGACCGCGTTGCCCCCTATTTCCGCGCGGCTGCCGCGCATCTACATTTAAAATAACGAATATGCGCGTGGAAAAGACGCGAAATGTGAATCCGGCCTTAGGATGTTTGCGTGCGTCTCGCGCATGAGCGGTGACGTTACATATTTCTTTCCTGTCGCAATGGGAGCGCGCACCTCAGCATAAGAGTAGCAATTGCAAGTTCTATTAAATATACTCACACAAACAAACATTTTCAAACACAAATGTGTTCCCCTCATATCAGGTCAATATAAGCATATACTATGATGTGTTTTTGGTTTGAATTGTTTCTCTATGTGATCGCTTTCCTCTCACATATCTAATTTAATCCTTTGTTTTATGATTAAAAAATATGATTTCAGGAAATCATGAAGCCATTGTGACTATGTAAGACACAACAGACATCACATGCATGTTTTAATGGTACAATTGTTAATATTTTGTTTTCAACTATTCAACTATTAATTTTTGGGTGGATGCTCCTAACTCTTGAAGTTGGGAGCACCAGTGCTTCCAAGGAAAAACGTTAATTTCGAGCCCTGTTCTCTATTTATTTGCTTAAATATTATGTATGCAATTTACCTTCGCATGCTATTCAGTTGTTATAGGGATACTGATACTGTCACTGTCACCATGACAGTATAAAGGGGCATTTTAAGTCAACAGCACTATTTCCTCTCTCAATCAGTAGAAAATGTGGTTAAAAAAATACTGCCATGTACCAGGAAACCGGTATAAATCTGGAAAACACTGTTATATACATTTTTGGTCATACCGCCCAGCCCTATATCCAAACAGTAACAGTGACAGACAGGTGCTTGGAAACACTGTTTTGTACTCATTCATTGGCGAGTCAGCTGCGTTACGGTCAACTGAATGTGCTGTTGTTCCGCCGCTCACTGAGTAGATGCAATCCTGCACTGGGAAAGCCAGACCTCACACTCGCAGTGCAGTACTGGCAACATATTCCAACTGATTGAAAGCTATGGCTTATTCGAAAAAGTTGCTAGATTGTTGCTATGCGCCTTTTATTACAAAAGTTGGTAAATTGGTCTGTTAAATAAAAAAAGTAAAATCTAGGGACAGTTTCCTAGACAACACTAGTCTTCCACAAAAATGCACTTTTAAACTGGACTAATTGAATTAATATTTCTTAAACATGGTTTAAAATAGTCTCAGACTTTCGCTAGTCTTTATTTATAAACTCTGATTTCCAGAAGGAGGATCAGAGCTAGTCTAGGTATAAGCGAAGGATTAATTTAAAACTGGCTAAAATATCTTCTTTCGTGTTCTGCCGAATGTTCTTGTCATCAGTGGTGTGTGTATGTTTGTGTGTGTGCGTGCGTGTGTGTTTGTGTGATTGAGTGTGTTTATAAGCAGGGCTCTAGAGTGCGATCAATTTGGTCGCACATGTGACCTTATTTCTCAATGGTGCGACTAAGAAAAATCTGAGGTCGCACCGGTGCGACCAGCTGTTCGAGGGAGAAAAAAAGTCTCTGCGACTCTGAAAGTCTCCCTGTGATTCAACAACAGACACACATTAGGCCCATATCGTGGTCTAAGCCAATCAGAGATAGTGAAGGGCGGACCCCCCTCTGATTGGCCTTGGTCCAGATTTTCCTGTACGTGTGTGTACCAGAGGTCGCGTTAAACGAAAATTCTCTGTCATTGACAGATTTTTTTTACCAGTGACGAAAAAATCTGAAGGCCGTCCGTCCGTCATTTTGACAGATTACAATGAGGGCAATTTGTAACTCCCCGTTTCCCTTCATTAGAGCGTGATATGCTCGTGAAGGGACGTGCAGGTTTTCACCCGTCATTGTTACCGACTAGACATATGTGATGCAATCTGGGAAAACCCCTCGGATGTCGCGCTGGGACGCGGGAAAGACAGTTCACCTATCAAAGTAAACCACATGACATGAAGAATGAAGGAGTATCAATGCACATTTCACCAGTCCTGTGTAAACTACGGCATGCAAAGCTTTTTATACAATGTTTTTGTGAGATGACAGAGCTCCCTGTCTGCAGCACCGGGAGTTATCCGATCGCAAAACATACAAGGGATGATCAAAAGTCCAGACACTATGCACATGATAAACAACGTAAAGCTTGCTTCACTGCTCATTAGTTGTTATCCGTAATGTTTGCTAGTTTCCTTGTGTAGTGATAATGGCAGAGCTCCTGTAAGTGTGCCCTGCACCATTTTCCTTACTTTCGTTTTATTCAAAAGGTTTTGTACAGCATTTTTATAGACTTCAACACTGGGAAATATTTTTTATTAAATTGTTATTAGAGTAAGTCTTTTACTACTCTAAAGTGACTTTTACTTGTGATACTGGACTGTTGTGCTTTTATTTTCATCACTTAACTTTAAACCCGTTTTCCTCCAAATTCCGTTCCTGAAAATCATAGCGCTTCAGCCGACCTCAGCCATAACTTTTGTTACATACACAAGGTATGAGCAAAATAAAAACTGATTTGGAAAGGGCTTGAATATGGTATCAAAAACTGTAATCTATAAATTTGCACCATGTGTTGGGTTTGAATCACATATGTACATAAACATTAAATATATAGATGAATATAAACAACAATGGCTTTATTGGGCATTCAGTTGTATTAAAATACAACAAGTTCCGAGATGCAAGTACAGCGTGATGACGTCACGAACATACTAATTACCACGTAAAGCCACCTTGCACCATAGTGATGGGTAATAATAATTATGACGGATTTTTTACGAGCCTGTCAGTCAAAATAACGGACAATAAAAAAGTCTAGCGCAACCTCTGGTGTGTACGTGTGAAAATGCGTGTGCTGCAGTCAGACTGCAGTCAGTAGCCTATAGGCCCGTCAGATAAACAGAGTGGATGTAGCCGCGGATGATGAGAGAAGATGAAAAGAACGATTGACAACTTTTTCGTGAATAATGTTAAGTTAAGGCCTGATCCATCCGAAAATCATAAGCAATGCTCTGACACGGAGCCATCAACCTCCCAGGTTATGTCAAGCCCTGGTCCATTTATCTTGAGATGTTTTAAGTTTCAGTTCAGTGAAGCACTTTAAGCACCAACACTTTTTCAGTAAGTTACCTTTCTTGTAGAATTGTGCTTCAAATAAAGAACTTTATGTTGACAAGATTGTTAGTTAATCATTTACAAGTCAATTTTGCCTATATGGACAGCGATTTTAAAAAAGGTGAACTGGTAAAACTGCGGTGTTAAATGCGATGCGGTCGAAAATTTGGGTGCACCTAACTTTTGTGCTGGTGCACCTAAGAAAAAAAGTTAGGCGCACCAGTGCAAAAAGTTAGTCTAGAGCCCTGATAAGGCAGGAGCTAATCATGGCAGGGAGTGGTGGCTATTTGTGGTGGTGATTATTGATATTGTGGCCGGCCTCCACAAATAAATTAATGTATGGGAAACACTTCATTTAAAATCATTTAAACATGCTTTTTACCAGATACTGTAGACAGGGGTTTGAAAGCATTTTTTCCTGAGATAAAAGTGAGGCCTGAGCTTAGGCCAGATAAGGAACAGTACTCTTTGCTTTGGCGTCCTGATAAGAGACTATCAACTATCTCTATCTGACATCCAGTCTTTGCATGAGAATGAAAAGCTATTGAGAGAGAGAGATCAGCATTTGTGTTTAAACGAACCTGAAAGTACACAAATAAAGAATCAGAATCAGAATCAGAAGAGCTTTATTGCCAAGTGTGCTTGCACACACAAGGAATTTTCTTTGGTGTTGGAAGCTTCTAGTACAGACATTTAACACAATGACAATACAATATAATACGATTTACAGTCTAAAAGATTCTAAATTGTGCATATATAAAATAAAGACTATTTTACAGAAAATGGGGGATAATAACATATAAGAGACATTGTACCGGGTAGTATATAGTAGAATAAACATATTAACAGATTGTATGTACACTTGTGCAAATGGATAATTTAGTAAGTAGAGGTAGTGTTATATACATGTATACATAAGATGTAGATATAATAAGGCACAGTAGTGCACACTATAGGAGTAGTGGAAGTGGAATATTGCTCTTAAGGAGCAGTTATCTGTTTAGGAGGGAGATTGCCTGGGGGAAGAAGCTGCTTCTGTGTCTGGAAGTCCTGGTGTTTGGTGCTCTAAAGCGCCGGCCAGAGGGCAGCAGATCAAAGAGTTTGTGTGCTGGGTGTGTGGAGTCAATGATGATTTTTCTTGCCCTGTTTTTCACTCTGGAATCGTACAGGTCCTGAAGTGTGGGCAGAGGAGCACCAATAATTTTCTCAGCACTACGAACTGTCCGTTGTAGTCTTCGTAGGTCTGATTTGGTGGCCGAGCCATACCAAACAGTAATTGAAGTGCACAGAACAGATTCGATGACCACTGAGTAGAACTGGGTCAGTAGCTCCTGTGGTAGGTTGAACTTCCTCAATTGACGGAGGAAGTATAACCTCTGCTGGGCCTTCTTTACAATGGAGTCTATGTGGGACTCCCACTTCAGGTCCTGAGAGATGGTGGAGCCCAGGAACCTGAATGACTCCACAGTATCCACAGTGCTGTCCAGGATGGTGAGGGGAGGAAGTGATGGAGGGTTCCTTCTGAAATCCACTATCATCTCCACTGTCTTGAATGCATTCAGCTCTAGGTTGTTTTGACTACACCAGGCAGCCAGCTGAGCAACCTCCTTTCTGTAGGCAGAACCTGGCTAATAGCATGTTTTTGAAGGACCTAAAATCCTTTCACAATGTATAATAGACAGGACTGGCTCTGAGCATGGAGCATATTATTAAGAATGCATTTTGGGGCCCCCAACATGCTCAAAAATTATTGAACATTGGCACAGATGTCAGAGTCCTCTCCCATTAAGCATGGGCAAAGGTTGGCACACGGACGTGGCAGAGGGACTTGGTGCATAGATCACACATGTACATAGAACATGATGCCAAGACATTGGAGATGTTAATTTGTGAACTGATTTGCATATGTTTGATTATGGGGTCTGATCACATTGATGTGGCTATTGTGTGTCCCTGTCATAGCCCCACCAACTGGCAGAAGGAAGTGTGTCACATTGTGGATTTTGCAAAGGGGGGCATGTGGTAAACCTTTAAATACTCCTCATAGGGGATTTATGCAATTGCCACCAAACTTGGTCAACATAATGCCAAGACATTAAAGATGCCAAATTGTGGCCAGATTTTTTGTATCCTGAATGGTGTTGCCATGCCAAGACAATGAATTTCTGTTGAAAAAGAAACAGTATCTACTGCATACAATAAGTGATTTGGATCAAACATGCCAAGTATGTTTTGTCATGGGGTCTGATTACATTTGTTTGACCATTGTGAGTCTCAGTGATAGTGCTACCAACAGGCAGCAAAAAATGTGTCACTTGTGGACTATAAAATCGTTTTTTAAATAGTGTTGACGTGGCTCCATGGCAAGCAATACTATATAATGCTCTTAGTATGATCTGTGTGCCAAATTTGACTCAACTCAACTTTTTTTTATATAGCACTTTTTACAGTTTCCCTTGTTACAAAGCAGCTGTACATGAAACATACTTACTATAAGCACTACATTGAATTTATAAAAAAGAAAATTATGAAGAGCAAAGTGAATAAATACACTCCCATTCACACACACAACACACAAACTATACAGCACTTACACACTCAATTGATGCAAAAGGACACACTCACACTCACAAAGGCACATGCACAAAACACGCACGCACGCACGCACGCACGCACGCACGCACGCACGCACGCACACACACACCAGACACTTACACATGCCAGACACATACACATATGCACACACAGCATATTACATATGTATAACATATTATACAGATTATAAATTCCTATATGTAGTAGTTAATACTTCACGCAGAATGTTACTGTAATAAGCTCAATAAAACGGAAGGAAGGAGGCGGGAACTGGCGAACATTTAAACATTTTAATCAAAAATAAATAAACAATAAACAGCAGTAAAACAGGCCGGCTGCCGCTCACGGACGACTGCCGGCCACACGAACGTAAACAAAACTTAACTAATGTCCGGGCCCGGTCTTCTCTCGCCGTCTACTCCTGTTGCTTGGCCTTTTATGCTTCCGATCTCCTCCGTGGGAGATACGAGGCCGGTGTGGTGCCCAGCTGACGCTCATTATCAATCACATCACCGGCCTCGCTTCCTCTTCCCACGGCTCTCGTCACGCCTTTAAGTAAAACTTTAAAATTCTAATTCTAAAGCAGCTCCCCTGGCCAGGCAAATAGTGCAAAACAATATGCAAACGGTGGCGAGGAACCCAAAACTCCAATGGAGAAAAAAAACCTCAGGAGAACCCAGGCCCAACCAGAGGATTCCAGTTCCCCTCTGGCAAAAGCTTAAGAGTAAGAGTAAGAAGACGTGAAAGAGAACTCAATTCAGTGTTTTGGGTGTTGTCTGATGCTGCATTCCGGTCGCAAGCGTATCTCAAACCGCACGTGAGAAACGAATACAGTCCTCTTTTGCATCTTCTTGGGAATATTTAAATAGGCAAGTCTTAAAAACGTACAAATTATAATTTTCCATGACGATGCAGCACTGGCCCGATCGGGCAAGTGACGGTTCTCTCAACTGGCCTGAGGATCTCCCATGCTGGTGTAACACACGTGCATAGACCACTTTATAGCGCTTTGGACTAAATCAGAAGACAATATTCGCTCTTGAGCCAGCATTGCAGCAAGATGAGGGAAATGATGACAGGAGACAAAACCATAGTTGAGAAGATTAATATTCTTTGTTTGCTTTAACTTGCTTCCATTGGTAAAGCCAACAACAGAAAAAATAAATGACAGCAACAAAACAGTACAAGACACAAAAGAACCCTTTGATGAACTTTTTGAGATACAGGTAAAGCTGTTCTAACTCATATAATGACTAATGCGTGTTATTTAATCCTGTAGTTGTTTATATTAAATTAGTTATTTGCTCTTTAATTATTATTTTAGTTCTTTAATTAGCATGAGTACAAATCTAGCCACAGGAGGTCACAAGCCAGTGTACTTTCTGTGCCGGTCCCAAGCCCGGATAAATAGAGAGGGTTGTGTCAGGAAGGGCATCCGACATAAAAATTTTGCCAAATTCAATGCGGTTGGTCCGGATGACATACCAGTGGAGGTATGGAAGTGTCTAGGAGAGATGGCAGTGGAGTTTTTAACTAGGTTGTTCAACGAGGTCTTAGAGAGTGAGAGGATGCCTGAGGAATGGAGGAGAAATGTTTTGGTGCTGATTTTTAAGAACAAGGGAGATGTGCAGAGTTGTGGAAACTACAGAGGTATTAAGCTGATGAGCCATACAATGAAGTTGTGGGAAAGAGTAGTGGAAGCAAGGCTAAGGGGAGAAGTGAGCATTTGTGAGCAGCAGTATGGTTTCATGCCAAGAAAGAGCACTACAGATGCGATATTTGCTTTGAGAAGGTTGATGGAGAAGTACAGAGAGGGTCAGAAAGAGCTGCATTGTGTCTTTGTAGATTTAGAGAAAGCGTATGACAGGGTGCCAAGAGAGGAGCTGTGGTATTGTATGAGGAGGCCTGGAGTGGCAGAGAAGTATGTTAGAGTGGTGCAGGATATGTATGAGAGCAGTAGGACAGTGGTAAGGTGTGCGATAGGTGTGACAGAGGAGTTCACGGTGAAGGTTGGACTGCATCAAGGATCGGCTCTGAGCCCCTTCTTGTTTGCGGTGGTGATGGACAGGCTGACAGATGAGGTCAGACAGGAATCTCCATGGACTATGATGTTTGCGGATGATATTGTGATCTGTAGTGAGAGCAGGGAGCAGGTGGAGGAAAGTCTAGAGAGGTGGAGGTTTGCTCTGGAGAGAAGAGGAATGAAGGTTAGGTGTACAGGGCAGTAGTGAGACCAGCAATGTTGTATGGTTTGGAGACAGTTGCACCGAGGAAAAGACAGGAGGAAGTGATAGAGGTAGCAGAGCTGAAGATGTTGAGGTTCTCTTTGGGAGTGACGAGGATGGATAGGATCAGGAATGAGTACATCAGAGGGACAGCACATGTGAGATGTTTTGGAGACAAAGTTAGAGAGGCCAGGTTGAGATGGTTTGGACATGTTCAGAGGAGGGAGAGTGAATATATCGGTAAAAGGATGCTGAGGTTAGAGCTGCCAGGCAGGAGGCCGAGAGGAAGACCAAAGAGGAGGTTTATGGATGTAGTGAAGGAGGACATGAAGGTAGTCGGTCTGAGAGAAGAGGATTCAGGGGATAGGGCTAGATGGAGGCAGATGATTCGCTGTGGCGACCCCTGAAGGGAACAGCTGAAAGGAAAAGAAGAAGAATTAGCATGAGTACTCCTAATTTACCCAGTTTAATTTCTAGCTTGGTTTGATTAGCAATGGTACATTTAAACAGCATTATTGCTTTTTCCCATATAGATGGTATAACCAGTTCACCCTTAAACCTAAATTACAAAGTTGTAACAACCTTTGTGTTTACCTTTCAGAACAATTTAAATAAAGGATGAAAAGCAAAGAAAATAAATAAAATAAACAGCAATTTGAATAATAAATTACTTTAAGTTGTCTAATTACACACCAATCTGAGAATTGTCTTTGATAGAAGTGACTCAAGCAACTTCAGCTCAGTTCAGTGTCCCTCGTATTCCTGTTTCAGCGTTCCGGCTAAAGAACGCAGATATGCAACTCAGTTCTTATTCACAGTTGAATATGTGTGATCCTACCACTTCTATGAACATAAACTGTTATCCAAGCTCGAGAAAACCAGGTTGGCTCGCCAGTTTCCACCAATGTTGAACATTCCTTGTTGATGGCAGAAACAGTTCTAACTCAGAACTCCAAGAACCTCCTCGCTCAATTTCAAAGGTAGATGTAGAAGGACAGGAAACAACCAACTAGATTGCAAAAGAAAAGAGGGAACAAAACAAACAAACAAAAAAAACAACCTTGCAAAGACGAGGCAGAAAAGTCACAATTAATTTCCATGTGAATACATTTACATTTCAAATTATCATCTTCAACACAACAAATGCTTTAAAATGCATCAAAACACATTTCCCAGCACTTATTTCCCCTTTTTTTACATTTCTTAACAGAAATATAACTATATTAATGAAGAATAATGTCTTTGACTGACGTATGTGGACTCGATTAGCTCGTAGCTCATAGCACATGAGCCCGCATGGCTAGCAAAACTCCATGTGAGTTACGTTACACTCATCACACTCACAAAATTAGCAACAGGCATTAACGCTTTTAAACAGCATGTCAGCATCAACTTTGGTGATAAATTCACCTATAAACTCATTTCTCAACATATTTCACAAAACATACATCACAGTATCATTTTAGAACTCTTGACCCCGCAGAGGCTAAAGAAAATGCACAAATCATAAATAAATATGGTGATTTATGTGATCACTTACCAAGAATAAATCGATAACGATCAGAAATAATCTCGATGTATCAAGGAAATCTGTTTTATGCAGTTTTCGTCGGATGAATCAGCTCAACTTCTCATTTAATCCTTGAAGTCAATACAACGCTATTAGAACTATTTAAACAACTCTTTATTGTTAACGAAGCTTCAAAGTATGAATTTCAATAATTAATCTGGTATTTCTCACTTACTTTCTTGACTTTAGAACTGCGATTGACATGAATCACTGCTCAAACGGCCATTTATACTTGCTCCGTGACGAGAGACTGTTTACCTCTACTCAGCGCTAGAGATGATGGAACCCACTAAGGGCGGAGCTATTCCTAATTGATTAATTTAATTATTTATTCAATTTGTGACATTTACTACTGTTTTTTTTTTTTTAGCAACATTTAACTTTTAAACATTAAAATAAATCAAATAAAATGTTTACATGCGCATCTTAAATTTCTTTTCTCTGTTTAAGTTTAATATGGGCTATAGTAACCTAGATTACACTGGCCCCGGGCCATCGGGCAGTCCTTTATGTCGAGCCCTGGTTGTGTATGCAAGGTTACAGAGATGAGTCTTCAATCTAGATTTAAACTGACAGAGTGTGTCTGCCTCCAAGCACAGCAATCGGAAGGCTGATCCAAAGTTTAGGCGCTAGATAGGAAGATGATCTACCACCTGCACTTAATTTTGAAATTCTAGGTATTACCAAATGGCTGGAGTCCTGAGAGCATAGTGAACGTGAAGGACTGTGATGCAATAGAAGCTCACTCAGGTACTGAGGAGCTAAACCATGTCAGGCCTAATAGGTAATCAGTAAGATTTTAAAGTAAAACGTTGCTTAATAGGTAACTAGTGCAATGTTAACAGAACCGGGCTAACATGCTCTTACCTTTTTGTTTGTGTAAGAACTCTAGCTGCTGAGTTTTCAAATAGCTGAAGTTTTTGTAATTACCCTAGAGGGCAACCAACTACAGTATATGACATAATTTAGATATATTCTTAAAATGGAAAACGCGGTTCCCTTTCTGTCGGTCTCTCGACGTTGTGTCGAACCGACAGAATTGGGTTTGTCTTGAGAACCTATCATCTTCTGAGTATTTAGAAAAGGCCAATGAAAATTGGCGAATTAAATTTGCATGCCGGGCTCCTCCCCGGATGTCCAGGTATAAGAGGGAAGCCGGCGTGCTCATTCATTCACCTTTTGTTCTTCAGAACCTACGCATCTGATGAGCTTCTCTACGATCTTGGTGATCATTCTTTCTGCTGGAATCTACGACGTGGACAGCGGACGGTCCCTTCCTGCAGTGACTCTCCCCTGGGCGTCTCGGCAGTTCCGGAGGTGTTCGAGCAAATTTCCTTTTCTAAAAGAGCAAATTTCTCCAGCGTGGCTTGTCCCGCTGTTCTCATGGGTGCAACACACTCATCGAGGAGGGGGACGGACACAATGCCTGCTTCCAGTACGCTGGGGCAGACGTTGTGGATACGTCCTGCCCGCACTGCGGGCGGTGACGATTCAGACGTTGCGTCACAGGTGGCTGTGTTCCCACGGGACTCAGCCACCACCTCGTTTGCTCCCCGTTCCGTGGCGGCAGGACTACGGCCCTGCCGTCCGCTACGGCAAGCAGCGAGGGTGATATGAGGATTACTGTGAGCGATAATCCGCCAGCCACTGGCTCACAGACCGTTCACACCTCGTCTCGCTCGTCTGACCGTTCCCCAGGAGACGGTCCGCCGTCTTATTCCTCAATCACGTATTCGGACACGATGCGTGATGATGAGATGTCTCTTGCAGCATCGGGGGGTGACGTACTGCCATCCGACTCCGACGATTCCTCGGGCTCCCTCCCTCGGGGGGTCGAGCCCAGGAAGAAGCGGACGTCGAAATGTCAGCCATGCTTTCCCGGGCCGCCGTGAGTGTTGGGTTGCAGTGCCCACACTGCCTCTCCCGGCGCTCGCGGCTGGCTACATGGCGCCTCGGGTTTGAGCGCAGCTCCAAGCCGCGCCCGCCCCCAGTGCCGTGTTTACCGGAAGTGCATGAGGAACTTAGTAAGACCTGGAACGCCCCTTTCCGGCACGTTTCACGTCAAACAAAGTTCCGTCACCCTCTCTTCCCTCGAGGTTGAGACAGCTAGAGGATACGTCAATGTCCCCCAGGTGGAGTATGCCGCCGCGGTGCGCTCGTGCCCGTAGGCGGCGGCCACCTGGGGGGGGCTCGACCTAGACTCCCGTCCAAAGCATGTGGGGTCTCGGCATCTCTGGTGTCGAGAGCTTACATTGCGGCGGACCAAGCTGCCTCCTCTCTCCACGCTATGGCTCCTGCCAGGCCAGGGCGTTGAGAGAGCTCCACGAGGGTAAGACCGACCCAGCGCTTATGCAGGAACTCCGCGCTGCCACTGACCTCGCTCTACAGGCGACCAAGGTGACCACGCGGGCCCTGGGTCGGACGATGTCCACACTTGTGGTCCATGAGAAACTCCTCTGGCCGATCCTTGCGCAGATGAGTAACGCCGAGAAGATCTGCTTTCTCGACGCACCCGTCTCGCAAGGGGGGGCTGGTTGGTGTTACTGTCGAGCCGCTGCGGCCCCGCTCACCCCCTGCCCGTCGGGGGGGCGCGAGACCAGCACGCGGCCTCCCCTGGAGGGTTCTCGACAGTAAAGAAAGCAGTCCTCCGTGCCGCAACTCGGCCGCCTCGGCCGTCGAGTCCCGTGCACTGTCTGCTTCCCAGCAGCCCTGGTCCTCTTCGACACCCTCCAGCTCTGGCGCCCCCCACTCAGGCGGCCCCCCCTGGAGGAGACATTGAAGAGGAGACCATCACCCCATCAGCAGCCGCGGTGAAGTGGCCCTCATGGGAAGACCTCAGGGGGATTGAGGCTACCATTGGGCCCGACCCCAGCCACATCGCTGGGAAGTCGGATAGGGACGGATCCTGCCCCGTCTCTCCATCTGCTGGCCCCCTCCGGGGGGCTAGCGCCCACTTACTCTCTAAGGAGAGTTTCCTCTCTCTCTGGGTTATCACATTCGCTCCCACCCTCTGCACGATGGTGAACGGCAAACTCGACGTTGCGTCATGGCGAAGCATAATGTTGAGTATAAACACCAGCCCTCAGCACTCTCAGTCAGACAGTGCGTTGAGCTGCGCAGTCGCCAGGCAGGAAAAACAGCAGAGCCGATCTCCTCCCCGGGGGACCTCCCCCGGCAAGGAATCCGTACTGCTAGCCATCGAACCACCCCCCGGGGGGACGATGAAAAAGATCGTACCTTTAGTCCCCGTCTCATTTCTGGGAGCCTGTCCGGCTTCCCAGACTGTCAGGCTGGCTAGGGAAGATGATCCGTCTCGGCTATGTGATCCAGTCGCCTCACGCCCGCCAAGTTCAGTATCCGATATACCTCAGTCAGAGGCTAGGATGTTCCCGTACTTCGGGCTGAGGCCGCCACCCTTCTGGTGAAGTGAGTGATCGAGCCCGTCTCACCAGCCGAGATGTTCAGCGGGTTTTACAGCCTTTACTTCATTGTCCCCAAGAAAGGCGGGGGGTTGCGCCCTATCTTGGGTCTGTGTGTTCTGAACAGGCACCTACACAGTAGCTGCCTTTCAGGTTTATCACGCAGAAGCGCATCCTGACGTCCGTCAGGTGTCAGGACTGGTTCATGGCAATCGACCTGAAGGACGCGTACTTCATGTCTCGTTCCTCCCTCGACATCGGCCGTTCCGACGGTTCGTGTTCGAGGGACGGGCATATCAGTACAGGGTCCTCCCCTTCGGTCTGTCCCTGTCTCCACGAGTCTTTACGAAGATCGTGGAAGCCGCCCTCCTTCCCCTTAGGCAAGGAGGTGCGGGTACTAAACTATCTCGACGACTGGATCAGTTTGGCGCACTCTCGAGATCTTTTGTGTACACACAGGGACCTGGTGCTCCGGCACCTAGATCGGTGGGGCTACAGGCCAACTGAGAAGAGCAAGCTCTCCAAGGTGCAGAGCGTCCTCTTTCTCGGTAGGAAACTCGACTCTGTCCTCATGAGCGGCCCTGCTCACCCCCCGCGGGGGGCGCGAGACCCGCGACGAGGAAGCCCGCACCCTCGCGGCCTCCCAGAGGCAGTGCAACTGACTACAGAGCGCACCCGATCAGTGTTGAACTGCCTGAAGCTTTCAGACAGTCAGCGGTCCCCCTGAAACAATTTCAGAGGCTCCTGGGATACATGGCATCCTCGGCGGGGGTGGTCTCCCTCGGGTCGATGCACATACGACCGCTCCAACACTGGCTACAGAGTCAAGTTCCTTGGAGAGCGTGGCACACCGGCAGCAGGCGTTTGGTCACACGCTTTCTGCCAACACACCCTAACCCCCTGGTCTCCATGACCTTCTTGGGGTTGGGGTGCCGTGTGCAAACGGGCAAGCAGTGTCGGGGCGGTGGACGGGCCCCCGCCTGCGTTGGCATTTCAACTGCCTAGAGTTGTTGGTTGTGCTACTTGCATTGAGGAGGCTACTACCTCTCGTGCAGGGCAGGCACGTGCTGGTCCGGTCGGACAGCACAGCTGCTGTGGCGTATATCATTGGATTCGCTCACGGCAGCTAAACATGACTCGCCCGGCACCTCCTCCTCTGGAGTCAGCAGGTGATCAGTTCCCTGCGAGCCACACACATCCCAGGCGTCCTGAACCAGACAGCCGATGCACTCTCTCGTCAGTCGACGCCTCGCTGGGAGTGGCGACTCCATCCCCGCGCAGCCAGCTCATTTGGGAGAGGTTCGGCCAGGTACAGGTGGTCCTGTTGCCTCCCCGGACTCCACCCATTGTCTGCTTTGGTACTCCCTGTCCGAGGCAACCCTTGGCATGGATGCCCTTGCGCACAGCTGGCCGCGGGACAAGCGGAAGTACGCTTCCCCCCAGTGAGCCTCATTGCACTGGTCCTGTGCAAGGCCAGGGAAGAGGAGCATCAAGTGGTACTAGTTACGCCCCTTGGCCTAACCAGGACTTGGTTCTCGGAGCTAAGGCTCTGACAACGACCCCCCCCTGGCCGCTTCCCCTGGCGAACTGCTTCCCCAGGGGAAGGGGCACGTTACGGCATCCCAGGCAGAACCTGGGCTCCATGTCTGGACGGGATGAGGAGATCCTGAGTGACCCACCCCCGGTCTGGTTGGGACGTTACTGAGGCTAGGGTTTCGGCCACTGGGCGGCTATACGCCCATAGGTGGCGCCTCTTCTCGTCCTGGTGCTCTTCTCAGCGAGAAGACCCGCGGAGTTGCTCGGTCGGGTACGAGCTGTCCCGTCCTCAAGAGAGACTGGGGAGTAACCTGTCCCCCTCCACACTGGGAATGTATGTAGCCGCTTCAGCCGCTTATCATGACCCAAGTGCTGGGTAGCCTCTGGGACAGCACGGCCTGGTCATTAGGTTCCTAAGGGGCGCGAGAGGGTGACCACCTTCCGCGCTCCGTACCCTCTTGCGACCTAGGTGGCGGGCCTCAAGAGGCCCCGCCCCCTTCGAGCCTCTCGGGATTGCCGCTCTTTCTCAGTCCTGATAAAGACGGTTTTCCGGAGGAAGACCCAACCCCATCCGTGTTGTGTCCAGTACGCGCACTGCACCTCTACTTGGACCGCACACAGAGCAGAAGCTCTGAGCAGCTCTTTGTCTGTTTCGGAGGTCAGCAGAAGGGAGTGCTGTCTCCAAACAGAGGCTGGCGCACTGGATCGTGGATGCCCTCGTTAGGGCATACCGATCTCTATTCGCCCCTGCCCGTGGGGAGTGAGGCACACCCCTCATGGGCACTGGCTCAGGGCGCCTCTCTGGCAGGCTAATTCCTCCCTACGGTAGGTAGTGGCCTCTGCAGCGTTTTTCCCCCAGGGGGGAATAATGCTTACCCAGTGGCCCGTACGGTGCCGCGGGCAGCTTCTCGCCATTTAGTGGCCCGTGACGGCTGGTGACGGGCTTCCCAACTTTGTGTAAAGCTCTGGGTTTCCCTTCCTCTCCACTGGTGGGCCATAATTTCGCGTTAGCGTGTTCGTCTGACTCGCCCAGGCCAGTCAACGTCGCTCCGCAGAGATTGTGACGCGGCTCAGTGCTGTGGCGTTTTCCATAGGAACCCCATTCTGTCGGTTCGACACAACGTCGAGAGACTGACAGAAAGGGAACGTCTTAATTACGGATGTAACCTCGGTTCCCTGATCGAGGGAGCGAAACGTTGTGTCCCTCGTGCCACAACACTGGCCGCCCACCCCAGCGGTCGGGGGAGGATGCTTTAGGCTCCTCAGACCAAAGGTGAATGAATGAGCACGCCGGCTTCCCTCTTATACCCGGACATCTGGGGAGGAGCCCGGCATGCAAATTTCATTCGCCAATTTTCATTGGCCTTTTCTAAATACTCAGAAGATGATAGGTTCTCAAGACAAACCCCATTCTGTCGGTTCGACACAACGTCTCGTTCCCTCCAACAGGGAACCGTCAGGGAACCCGAACGAAGACGTTTTTACAGGTGTTGGAATAAAAAGCCCAGATTCCTATCTGTCGAGTTATTGTCCATTACCATTGGCAAAAGCTTAGACATGGACATGGAGGGAAAGATGCTAAAATGCAAAGAGATTTTTTAAATGTTTAGTCATAAGATCTGATCACATTGATGTGGGTCAGAATAAACATTTGATAGTGAACGGAGATCCACCACCGAACATGCTAAAATCATTATACTGATACAGCAAACTATATAACAGACTGTAATTAACTTACCGTTTCTTTGGTAAAATATCATTATCATGCAAAACAATAGCAAACGTGGACAATGATCTCAGAGTTAAATTTAGAGATTGACCATTCTCTCTGCAAACTGAGTCGTCTGATCAGTGTATGACATCACAGTTTCACAAGAGCACGCTGCTCTGTGCTATCGAATTACTCTTGTGATACTTTGAAGTCACAGCTGATCAGGCTGTGCAGTGCTGCAGGAAGTCGAGAAGACCTATTCTAATAGAGAAAAGCTGCTGACTTTTATTAAAAATAATATTCAAAAGGTTTTAAAATAATATGAAGATTGGTTCCAAAATGAGATAACTCTGTTTTTAAAATGTTGGTGGCGCAGTTGTGCTTATACCCATAATTGCAGCTTGCAGCCATATTTTTAATTTGAATGTGTTGTTCATGAGCAGCTAACCTTTTAAGGGCATGAGGAAAATGATTATCTTGTTTCTGGGTTCTAGATTTCTCAGAGAAGTCAGAGAATAAAGACAACAATGCTATGGGCTTCCAGCTCATCAATGGCTCCAAGGTCACTGTCCTCACCTCCAAAACATCCCGTGAGTTCTCACATACCAACACAAACATGCAGACATTACACCAATGGCTCCCAGCTGCTTTAGCTTTCAGGATCCACAGTTCACACTGGGCATTCTTTTTGTTTCCTGATTTTTACTGGGGTATGTTAGATGGTTTCTTAATGCAAGATCCGTTAATTTGTCTATGAAAGTATTTAACCATAAGCCCTTAGATCAAGTGTTTTTGAAATAAGTTGTCTCCAAACACTTCAGTGGTAGGGTAATTAATCCCACTCTGACAAGCAGTCTATTTAGAAATGATAGTAACCGGGAACTTAATACTGTAACACACCTGTAATTTTTTATCTGGATCTTCAGGCCCAGTTTCACAAACAAGGCTTAGCTTAAGCCAGGACTTTGCCTTATTTAAATTAGGATATGCAAGTTGCTTATTTAAAATGCCTTAGAAAAAACATCACTGGTTTGCATCTTGAGACAAAACAATGGCAGTGATGTATTTTAGGATATGTCAGTGCAAGTTATTTTAAGTTAAGACAGCTCTAACTTTCTTTTTTGTCTGGGACTAGCCTTAAGCCTTGTCTGTGAAACTGGGCCTCAGTGTCTTTATGAGTTCTTTAAAATTATGACAATATTTGCTGAACTGAATTTAGTAAAATGGTGGTGATATTTGTAAATTGCTTTGGGAATAAATAATTAGAAGAGAGAGCCACCATGATTGAGTGTTTTCACAACAAAGGGGTCATTGAAATCCCTTAAAGAAAGTTTTGTTGTGGTGCCACTGTGCATTGACCCCCCCACACGCTTCACTAACATTCATGACATTCATCATGCGCGTAAGCCCTGTGATCTATGTCGGGTTGTCATGAGCTAATTATAGGTGTGGCAGACAGAAGGCTGATAGTGTTGCTCTTTCTGTCTGTAACATGAGTGTGTATCAACTCTCTGCAGAGCGCTACAGGATCCAGAGCGAGAGCTTTGAGGATATCTGGCTGATTGCCAAGGAGCTGGTGCAACGTTTCAACCAGCACTTTTCCTCACTTGGAGTCAAAGACTTTCGAAACAGCTTTACTGGACCGGTTCCACTATCAGAGTACTTTGAGACTGTGGACCACCACTTTGAGGTGCAAAGTTTCTTATACAGTAAAATATTTAATACATATCGTAGAAGCATCTATCAAGACATATTCTGTCATCACAAATAAACATGAGACTAAGAACACATGAATGTGGGTATTGTTTTCTCAATGTCGTGGGTATATTTGTAGCTCCGTAGGAATGCACAGAAGTATCAGGATCTGCTGTCAGAAAGAGCGGTCCAGTTTAGGGCCATCCAGCGGCATCTGCTTACCCGATTTAAAGATAAAAACCCAGGCCCACTTCAAAATCTCGACACACTAATGGAAGGAACCTACCATCAAGTAAGTGCACTTACACAAACGCACACACAAAACTAGTTTTTTTTTGTAGTATGGATAGATTTAATAAATTCTTAATAGTATGACTTGATGAGGCGTGGCTTCTTCATTAGGGCAATAGGACTACGCACCAACAAAGTGTGAAAACAAGGGATTTTTTATCACATTCAACCACAGTGTTACGCTAGCTTTCACCACTCTAGACTGTTTGTTTTGTCTCTGGAAATAAAGTTTAATCGGCATCAGGTCGCGTTCTGAGAATCACCTCTAGTCTTCTCATTGACTTAAATAATTAAATTCAGTTCAATTCATTTCTATGTATATAGCGCTTTTTACAATTTGCATTGTCTTACAGCAGCTTAACAGAAGAAAAGAAAAACACAAAAAGAGGTAGAATACAGTACAGTGCATGGTATTGTACTATAGTGTTGTCACGATACTGGAATTTCTAACTTCGATACAATACCTAAAAAAAATCGATATTCAATACCATTTTCAATACCACGGGGAAAAAACTTCCATAACAATAAGGCCCTAAATTTTTTACATTTTATTTAAAGTTAAATTGAACAAGATTAGACAATGAGGTATATTTTTACATTATTTATTAATTGTTAATCTGATGTTCATTTTACTAATACATTTATTATTTAAAATCAAAGTTGTATTTGTCAGTATTAATGGACCAGAGCTTACATAAATAGTTGTATTTTTTAACTAACATTTAAAAGAGATTAAAAAACTTGAACAAATGTATTGCTCATTCTTTGTTCGTTAATGTTAGTTAAAAGCCTACATTTATATGATTACAATTTTTTAATTTGGCTTTTATTCACATTTAATCATTGATCAGAGCACATATAGACAGAAACGCAAACTTTAAACGCATGAACTGTTGCAGAGACTCCGCACTGGCCATCTTTCTAACATTAACAAAGTTTAACCGGAGCAAATGAGACGAGTGGATGAAATCATTGAACAGCGCACACACATAGAGCGCTATGGTAAGTAAACACAGAAGTGCAAACGTGTATCACACGCGAGAACTGTTGCGGAGACTTTACCCGCACCAGCATCATTTCAAACATCAACTTAACCAGAGCGAACGAGAGGAGTGGATGAAATCATTGATGAGCGCACATAAAGACAGAAACGCGTGCATTAAACATGAGAACTGTTGCGGAGAATCTGTTAAAACATAAACAACATATAACCAGGGCCAATAAAACGAGTGGATGAAATTATTGATCAACGCACATACATAGAGCGCGATGGTAAATTCACCATGCACCAGATGTGTTACTGAGACTCTGCACTGGCCATCTTTTCTAACATTAACACTTTTTAACTGCCCCAAACGAGTCAAGTCTGTGAGAGGAGGCGGAGCTCTGTTGACACAGCGTTCACGTGCAGTGTGTGTCAACTCACTGTCGGAAAAAAGAGAGTGAGCGGGAACGCGCAGCTGGTATCGATACGTGGGACATGCGTGTTGGAACCGTTTCAGATTTTTCAGTATCGATACTATTTTTGACAACACTATTGTACTACAAGCAAGACCATTCTTATAAAGCAATGTTAACAGAATTTACTCAACTCAACTTTATTTATATAGCGCTTTTTACAATTTTCATTGTTATAAAGCAGCTGTACATGAGACATATTGACTATAAGCAAAACAATTAAAGTTATACCTGTAAAAACAAGAAAAAGGTGAAAACAGAAGACAGACATACCCATATACAAAACACTCCACGCACACAATATGCACACGTACTAACACACATAGACATAGACACACACACAGACGCGCATACACACAGACGCACACACACACACACACACACACACACACACACACACACACACACACGCAAGCATGCACTCACAAACAGACAAGCACGCACACACACACACAGACACGCATGCAAAGTGAAAGCACACATTTAAGATAAATGAGAGAGAAGCACAGGTCAAATATAACAGATAATAAATTCCTATATGCAATATTAATTAAGTAAAACGTTTAAAATTCTAAAGCAACCCCCCCGGCCAGGCAAATAGTGCAAAACAGTATGCAAACGGTGGCGCGAAACCCAAAACTCCAATCGAGAAAAAAAACCTCAGGAGAACCTAGGCCCAACCAGGGGATTCCAGTTCCCCTCTGGCAAAAGCTGCTGCCTCTGCACAAGCTCGACAGTGCTTGCACAACAAGGCTAAATAAAAATAAGTAAACTTACTAATACGGTAAATGATAGTTTTAAGATTATCATTAATAATCTAATAGCATTTGAAATTTTGTAGTGAAGATGTGTCAAGTCGCCGCGTCCTTCTGTATCCAGCTCTAACATCTCAGCTCTTGTCAGGTCACCGCTTCCCATTCTCTGCTCTACCATCAGGTCTGGGCATGAACTGCATCCTGCTAGGCTGTGGTAACCTTGGAACAATGAGACAAGACTGGCTGAGAGTAGAGTACTGTTCTGCACTCTTTGATTCAACAAGTACATCAGTTGTGTTCCTGGTTCCGGTTGATCTAACTAATGCAGCCTAAACCCTCAGAGGATTTATATTATGGAAGTGTAGTGTATGCAAGATTAAAAAGATGTGTCTTTAATCTAGATTTAAACTGACAGAGTGTGTCTGCCTCCTGGACAGTGCAGGGAAGACTATTCCAAAGTTTAGGTGCTAGATAGGAAAAGGATCTACCAGAATTTACTGAACCTTAAACTAATCTAATATTAGCAGTCCCTTGGTGAATAAGCCAACATGGCACAGTGGCAAGGAATCAAAATTCCAATGATGAATAAATGGAGAAAAAAACATTGGGTGAAACAAGATTCAGCTGGAAGGGCAAGGTCTCCTCTGACGCATTACAGCTACACTCAGTAACTTTGATTAAAAGTTTAAAGAGTAAATGTTTATAATTAATGGGGAGAGCATAATTAGAAGTGATTTAGTAAACTTACATTTGTTTGAAGCTGCTTAGGTGTAATTTTGTTGAGTTGGATTTTGTGACTGATATCAGACAACAGAGGAATGTTTAAAGTGCCCCTGTGGTGAAAATCAAGTTTTTAATTTTGTTTATATGTCCATGTGGTGTTTTTAAATATGCTTTAAAATAAAACGTGCAAATTAATTATTCTAAACCATTGGAGAGTATTTTCTCCATAAAACTGCAGTTTACCAAAGACAGTTTGAAAAATGCAGTTTGAAACTCCCTGTGTTTATGACATCATAATCCTGTAACCAATCACGTTAACATATATGAACCATAGATCATATATCAAGTCACATTCCGGCGCAACCTACGATCACTCTCCCCCTCCCGCTTAACCTCTGCGGTCTCTGCTATCCTTTGAACAGCTCTCGCTCTTGGATGCTAACAGTGCCACCGACACTCTTTGCTCCACACTAACCTCCTGCTTAGACAACCTATGCCCTCTAGCATCTAGGCCATCTCGTCCATCCCCTTCTGCCCCCTGGTTATCTGATGTTCTGTGTGAGCATCGTGCCACACTCAGGTCTGCTGAGAGAAAGTGGCACAAATTTAAAATAAAAAAGCTTAACTTCACTGATCAGGTTGCCAGCACCACCCGGTCCTGTAGAATCATCCTCTACAATATTAGGAAAATTAGACCTTTCCTATCCCAGCATGCTACGCAAGTCCTAGTCCAGGCTCTTGTTCTGTCCAGACTGGACTACTGCAATGCGCTACTGGCTGGACTTCCAGCTTGCACAACCAAACCTCTACAGATGATCCAGAATGCAGTGGCAAGAGTGGTCTTCAATGAACCGAAGAGAGTGCACGTCACTCCTTTCTTCATTAAGTTACATTGGCTCCCTATAGTCGTTCGAATCAAATTCAAGACTCTGCTCCTGGCCTACAAGACCACCACTGATGTCACCCCCTTATCTTCACTCACTAATGCAGACTTATATACCCGCCAGATCCCTGCGCTCTGCAAACGAACGACGTCTTGTGATGCCATCCCAAAAAGGTAAAATATCTCTCTCACGTACCTTCTCGGGATCAGTTCCACATTTATGGAATGATCTGCCAGCTGCTACAAGATCAGCAGATTCCGGCAACACCTGACTGATCAGTTCTGACCTGTATCTCTTTTCTACTCTTTCAAAAAAAAAACTTAGCTCTGTATACTGTGGTAGGCTATATGAGACCAGTTTCTTTTTGCACTTATGCTTTTTGTTGTCTTTTTTTTGTTGTTCCAATTGCTTCCATTGTTTCTCTCATCTGTAAGTCGCTTTGGATAAAAGCGTCTGCTAAATTACTAAATTTAAATGTAAATAGATATGTAGAGATT
Source organism: Triplophysa rosa (assembly GCF_024868665.1). Lineage (NCBI taxonomy): Eukaryota > Metazoa > Chordata > Actinopteri > Cypriniformes > Nemacheilidae > Triplophysa > Triplophysa rosa. The sequence continues at coordinate 8,371,873 of NC_079897.1, read as the reverse complement.
GTGGACAGGCGTGGCACTAAACCAATCACTGCTGTTTCAGCTCTGCTTCTGCAACACAAGCACATGCTGGTCACACGTCGAATGAGGCATCTACTGTATTTACCTATAATCAATGGTTTGAGCTTACGCAATTGAATGGAGGTGGGGGGGCTAATGTTATGAACGGCAGGAAGAACCCAATTGCAGGCAGCGGGAGTACAGGGAGAACAAAAGACTTTATTTAAATCGAACACAAAACAAAAACCCGCGATGGGGTGTAAACAAGAACAAGATAATAAAACAAGTGATTGGGACATAAACTAACTAAACACTTACTATGACAGACGAAACAGCAACAAGAAGCACAGGCAAAACGGGGAACATTGGAACGTAGAACGCAATGCACGAGCAACAAGACAATGAAACATGAGGACTATTTAAAGGGAAGACAAACGAGGGATGATAACACAGGGCAGGTGAGGGTAATGAAAAATGGCAGGGAAGCAATACGGGAAACGAGAGGGGCGGGGCCAATGACGAGACACGAGAAGACACATGGAGTGTCAAAAGATAAACACCCCATGGCTTTCTCACACTAAACATAAGGGACCTGTCACGATCCTGCCACAAGACCAGAAAATCCTGAACAAGAAGGCAGGACCATGACAGAGCCCCCCCCCTTAATGAACACCCCCAGGTGTTCACCAAGGGGCCGACTAACAAGACAAGACAGACTAGGACAGTGACAAGAACCAACAGAGCATAGTGAACATGACTAGGGGGAAACAGGCAATAATAACGAACAGGTTAGGGTGGGACAATAAAAATAACAAACATGGGGGGGGGTGGGGTAAGCCCAAAAGGGGAAGTCCACTTAGGTTGGGACAAGGGGGAACAGTCCCAGTCCCTGATTGCGCTTGAGGGCGCGGAGTTCTGGGGACTTAGCGGGGGAAGACCTGGGTAGGACTGCCGACTAGAACGTCGGCGGGACAAGGTTGGGCGCCGGCTGGGAGGCCGGCTAGAATGCCGGCTGGATGGCCGGCCGCGTTGCCGGCTGGAAGGCCGGCTGGGCCGGAAGCACCGGACTGGACACCGGCAGCACTGTACTGGACACTGGACTGGAAACCGGACTGGACGCTGGCTGCTGTACCGTACTGGACACTGGACTGGACGCCGGCTGCACCGGACTGGATGACGGCTGCACCGGACTGGATCTGGAACTTTTATTATAAATGATTTACACAAGCACTGCACGCGCCTAAATCAAAACACTCCCACTTCCGTGGATAAACAGTCTTTCTTGGCCAGAGCCTCCCGCTCTAAGTTCTCCGCTCACTCGTCCAGAGTCACTCGCAACCAGCCGTCAGCTCCGGTCTCTCTCCCCGACTGTCTCTGCCGTGCTGCTTTTAAGCCTCTCCACACCAGTTACTGGAACAAGGCACAGGTGTTCATTATTTGTGCGAGCGCCACTCACTCACCGCTCGTCTCCTCACTCTCTCTCCCGCTGCAGACTTCGCTGAACCACGCCCCCCTTGCCACAATCATTATCTCCGTATTTTGTGTACAGTCCCTGAAGCTGAAAAACACCCCCACATCATGATGCTGTTTCCACTACACTTTACTGTTAAGACGATATTGTACAGGTGTTGAGCAGTGCTTGTTTTTCTCCAGACATGATGCATGAATCTGAGATTCATCAGACCAGAATATCTTGTTTCTGACAGTTTGAAAGATTCGTTGAAGTATGTTTTTGCATATTTCAAGTTTCCATGTGTCTTCACTGAGCAAAGGCTTGAGCCTGGCCACTAAGCCATAAAGCCCAGATTGGTGAAGTGTTGCAGTGATGTTTGTCCTTCTGTAAGTTTCTCCCATCTCCATATATGATCATGCAGCTCAACCAGAGTAATCATCAGCTTCTTGGTCACCGCTCTAACCAAGACCCTTCCTCATCGATGGCTCAGTTTGGACAGGAGGTCAGCTCAAGTAAGAGATCTGGTGGTTCCAAACCTCTTTCATTGAGGATAAATGGAGGCTACATGCTTCTGTGAACCTTCAATACAGCAAATTTTTTTCAGAAGTCTTCCCCAGATCTGTGCCTTGATACAATCCTGTCTCAAAGCTCTACTGGCAGTTCTTTTGACTTCATGTCTTGGTTTTTACTTTGATATGCATTTTCAGCTGTTGCACCCTTTATAGAGAGGTATGTGCCGCTCCAAATCATACTTATTCAATTGAATTTGGCACAGGTTAACTCCACTCGAAGTGTATAAACATTAACAAGCAAAACTAATGCTTCTGAGCAAAATTTCAAGTGTCCCATTTTTTTTTTTATAAGCTGTCAAAAATCAGTTTTTTGTTTTGTCATTATTGTGCATGGAGTGTAGATTAATGTAAAAAATAATCATTTAAAGTAGTTTAAGATAAGGCAGCAGCATAACAAAATGTGAATAAAATGAAGGGGGTTGAATACTTTTGCAAGCCACTGTATCATGCAATTCATTACATTACTTAGTTTGGCCTAGATTACAGCAAAATGGTTCATATTAGTACATCATTATTACCCATAAAATTTATTTTGATTTTGCACCGGTAAATGTAGCGCAAAGACCTAGTAAAAAGCGGGAACACAGGCTATCACACCAGCATCAGCACTGGTTCGAAACTTTAAAATACCCAAGACATTCTGTAGAGTTAATTAGTTGTAATATTTCAAAACTGATTTAGCTTCATACACTGTGAATTACAACAATTATCTGAGAGAACTATTGCTAAAAATAGAACAGAGACTTGAGATATGACTTGGACTCCACTTTATAGACTTGAAACTTGACTTAGACTCATCCTGTGGATACCACATACCTCTTTCTGCAAAAAAATGACATTTATACCTCGATCTGCACACAGAGAATCATAATGGAAATGTTTACAGATTACAAAGGGGGTTACAACTAGGGATGCAACGATTATAGATTTTGTTGGTATGAATATTGTCTCAGGAATAATCACGGTTGCATGATTATGGCAATTATTATGCATTCATTAATTTCTACATTTTTTCTGACCCTGCCTAAATTTAAACTTGTCCTACCACAAAAAAGTAATAAATAAATAATATTGTCTAGTTATTTGTTTGTTTTTATTTCTGTTTTCTTAATAAATAAGGTTATAATACCCCCTAACAGTGTTAATTTAATGTAAAACACTTCATATTCTTCACAGTATAAATGAAATATATATTAAAGTTAATCAGTCAGGAGTGGTGAGTGTGTTTTGTCTTCGTTTTTTGTTGTTTGATGAGCATTAAAACATATGTTTATTATGCTGCTGTCCCTTTAAGAGCTCATTTTTTGTATCCCCACTGATTGCGTTTGTAACAAACCATAATGGATTCAATTTATCAACGTGATATAGAGCCCATTAGCTAAAAATAACATTTAAACACCACATATTATTAATAAAAATAACATAAGCATAAGTTCAATTGGTTCAACTTGCGTCAGGACTAGACTTTGAATTTGAGCTTGCGCATACAGAATGTACGCATCCTATGAGCCGTCCTCGACGCGATGCTTCTCGTCCGGTGTGCGACTCTATTGACTAACATGCCGCTTTGTTTGTTTACGTTGCACTGAAAGCTCAACTGTCACCGCTACAGCCTTGATTGTGAATGTACATGAAGATTGGCTGTTTGGTCTCTCTGCCATGTTGTGTCGTGGCCTCCGTGTCTCTGATAAGCACGGCTCTTTAAAATGGTGCACCGCTGGTGTAACTTTGTTTTCGTTTTGTGCAAGTTGCAACAGTTCCGTTCCGTGCAACAGAAACACACGGTGTAACAGAGCCTTTACGATTGATTAACCGTGACGTTTTTAAGCGCGGTTAATAGTGAACCTCGGTAATCGCTGCATCCCTAGTTACAACAGAATATTTTCTGTAAAAAGCTAGGACATGTTTGTTGAACGATGGACACATGCGATATGTTTGGAACAGCAATTATACTTTATTAGTAAACTGCATCAGCATTACATGTGAATTACATTTGAGGTCTCTTACAACCTACTTCCGTATACGTCAGGGCATACACTGACGTCACCACTACGGATACACTAGAGGTACAAATCACATTACCAAGAACATGTACTCCATGTTGTACATCCCCTTTCTTTAGTAGTCTCTCCTGTAAACAAATAACAATTATTCATATTAACTCAAATTAAAGCATGTATAACCTAGTATGCTCTTGTTTCTGTAAACCATAACATTTTGTAAACAAATAAAGCCTGAAATGTTTACCACACATGAGTTATCAATTTCTTTCTCAATTTTAAAGGTCTCTAAACATTTCACTTAGCATACTTTGGGTTTGGTCTGGAAATCCTGCCTGATCGAGTTACATAAAGAGTTTAAAAAAAAGAGCTTTTCTGGTTCTTTGGCAGGCATTACACTCTGAGATGATGCTACTGAACTTGTAGGTGTTATCTGTGTGCTTGTGTTATCTGTCAAGGAACTTTTCTCTTGTGTTGTTGTACAAAGTCTTTCGGGTTGTGTATTGTTGTATTCTTCATCCTGTGATGAAGCACAGGATGAAGTAAGCACAGATGCACAGATGTGTAAGATGTGTCGATTTCTTCTAATCTCGTCCGTCTGATTCCACAACATAGGATCTTGGTTCCTTGCAGATGTCTTTGATGATTCCGACTTTATTATATCCATGAGGTGTTTTCAGCCTGACTGTTTCTCCTTTCATCAGGGAACGAAGAGGTTTGCTGGTTTTGTCATAATACACCTTCTGTCGACGACGCTTGTGTGCAAGTCGCCTTCTGACTTCACCGTGACTTTTGGTAGATGGATATAACAAGGTCTTGTTGATTGGAAGTGTTGTCCTTGTCTGTCTTGACATGAGTCTCTCGACCGCTGAACCAAGGACTCCATCTCGAAGCATGTTTCTCAGATTTAGCAAATTGAGAAAGACATCCGTTCCGTCTCTCTTCGACTTTTCCATCAACTCCTTTGCACTTCGTACTGCTCTTTCCGCCAATCCGTTAGATTGTACTCGGGGCTGCTTGTTATATGAAAAAAGTCCCAGGTACTTGCAAAGTTCTTGAATTGTTGACTGGAAAACTGCGTTCCGTTGTCTGTGAGCACGGTTTTGGGACAACCATGTACTGAAAAGTGTCTCTTTAACTTTGTAGTCATGGCAACTGACGTTAGATTACGTAGAAGGTCTATCTCGAACCATCCTGAATAGGAATCCACTAGAACAAGATAATGTTGATCATTCCATTCGAATAGATCTACTGCAACGATCGACCAGGGAAGCTCTGGGATCTCATGTTGCTTCAATGGTTCTTTCTGTTGGTGTGGCTTCATACTATTGCATATAGTATATGAAGTGCATTGTTGTTCAATGTCCTTGTTCATTGAAGGCCAGAACACTATACCTCGTGCTCTGCGTTTTGTCGATTCAACTCCAGGGTGTCCTCGGCGAAGAATAGTAATGTATTCCTTCTGAAGTGACTTTGGAATCACAGCTTTTGGACCTTTCATTACAATTCCATTCTTGGTTGTTAGTTCATCTCTGTACGGGTAGTACTGTTGAAGTACAGAAGGAAGTTTTACCTGTCGATCTGGCCTACCTGTATGTATTGTTCTGCAAAGCTGTTGCAATGTTGGATCTGTGGCTGATTGCTCTTTCAACTCTGCAAACCTTGACGTTGAGATGTGTTCAACTGACCTTACCTCAAAATCAGCTTTTTCAGCACCTGTGACTTCTGTGTCCTTCCTCGGGGCGCATGAAAGAGTATCGGCAAGGTACATTTCCTTTCCCTTGTAACTCATCACGCAGTCATACTTATGGAGTCACAACATCATTCGTTGCAATCGTGCAGGTGCTATGTGTAGTGGTTTGTTAAGAATCCTCACCAATGGCTGATTATCTGTTTCGATTGTGATCTTCTTTCCGTATATGTAATCGTGAAACTTGGCACAGCAAAGACCACTGCTAGAAGTTCTTTCTCGATTTGAGCATATTGGGTCTCAGTCTGTGTTAGAGTGCGTGAGGCATATGCAATGGGCACATTCTGTTGAAGGCATGCTGCTCCAAGTCCGAATTGTGAAGCATCACAATTCAGTGTGACAGGTTTGTGAACATCATAATAGCGTAATGTCGGTGTATTTGAGTTCCTTCAGCCTGTTGAATGCTTTGTCATGTTGCTCTAACCAGCACCATTCAACATCCTTGTGAGTCAGTTCTCTTAAAGGAGCAGCGAGGTCACTGAAACGTGGAATGAACTTTCCTAGGTAGTTAACCATCCCTAGAAAGCGTTGAAGAGCTGTCACATTTTCAGGAGCTTCTATCTCCGTGATTGCCTTGACCTTCGACGGGTCGGGTTTCAGTCCTTCATTTGTGAACACATGTCCCACGTAGCAAACTTCTGATAGTCGAAACTTGCATTTAAGAGGGTTTAATCTGAGATAGACTTTTCTTGCACGATCCAGAACTTTCTTGAGATTTTCATCATGCTCTTTTACATATTTACCTCCTACCAAGATGTCGTCTTCGATTATGGCACAGGGATATCCAGAGAATATTTGCTCCATCGCTCTTTGGAATACTTCACTCGCAGCACTGATTCCAAATGGCATTCGTAGAAATTTGAATCTTCCAAAGGGTGAATTGAACCTTGTCAATTTTGATGATTTGTCATCGAGAGATATTTGCCAGAAAGATGTTTTTGCATCTAAAACTGAAAAGAGTTCGGCATTTGTGATGCAACTTCTTCCACAGTACGCATTGGATGATGTGGTCGTAGAAGCGCTTTGTTAATGTCTATTGGATCGATGCATATTCTTATGTCTTCTGAATTCTTCTTGTGCGTTGCTACCATTGATGATACCCATTCGGTGGGCTCAGAGACTGGAACTAGAACTCCCATCTTGACCATTCTTTGCAGTTCTGCCTCTACCTTGTCATGCATGGCTGCTGGAATTTTTCGTGCGGGTTTAACAACTGGGTGGATAGCTGGATCAAGTTTCATTGAATATGTCACTGGCAGCTTACCAACCTCGTCTTTGAAAAGATCTGAATACTCCGAGTAGATCTGACTTGTGAAGCTTGAAACTTCGTCCGTTGACAGGTGATGTATTTTTTGTGTAACCTGACCAATTTCATTTGCAAACAGTCTGGTAGTCCAATCAATGGTTGCACATTTCTTCTCACCACGTAGAATGAGAGGTTGTATTCCTTTTCAGATGAGTAGCAGGTGAAAGTAACAAATCCTGCTGTGGGTATCTCCTCTCCTCCATAAGCAATAAGCTTAGTGTTCATTGATGAGATCAGATCCTCTCCTCTTTGTATTTTCCTGAACAGAACTTCAGAAATCACGTTGCATTTGGCTCCAGTGTCTACTTTGAAATCAACTGAAAGTCCATTAATGTGCAAAGTATAGATTAATTCAGTCTTTTAAGGAGTTTTCATTCCAACTGTTTGTACAGTAGCCTTTTCAAATGACACTCCATCCACATAATAGGATTCATCAGGACCGTCTGTGAGGTTTTCTTTTGGTTTAAGCTGGTCCACTGCTTTTCTACGTCTGTTTTGCATGTGTTTTTGCGTAGTTTTACAGCACTTTTTATAATGGTTCCACTTCTTACACTTGTAACCTTGCTGACCATATTATGCTAAGCATTTCTCCTTTTTTGCTTCATGCTTGCCTCCACAACTACTACAGTTTACAATCATCTGTGAAGCTGTACGATCAGAAGTAGTTCTTTGTGACATCCTAACCATTGTCCTAACCGCAAGAGTCTTCTTGTGTAGATCCGTCTGCTTGTGTATTTGACACAGTTCTATTGCTTTAGTTAGTGTTAGCTCACTGTCCCTCAGTAACAGTTTCCTCATGCCATCGTTGATTACGCCACACACCAGTCTGTCTCTTATTAGCTCATCTGTTAGATCACTAAATCTGCACGTTTTTGCTTTGTTCCTTAAATCACTCACATATGCTTCTATGGTTTCACCTGGTTTTTGATTTCTCATATTCAATTTGTGACGTTCAATTGTTACATTTGTTTGTGGGTTGCATAACTCACGGAATTTTCTCTTCAAGCATTCCGGGTTTTCTCTGGATTCTGCCTCCGCGATCAGCTGTCTGTTCTCCCCCTCTCCTGTGTACCGGGCCTGTGCGTAAACAAACGCACGCTCTCGCTCGATGGCTTCCGATCCGGCTAAGTTGAGGAGTATAAACGATTGAGTCCGGGCACCCTTATCTGAGTGAGCTGCCGCTATGAAGATATCGTATTCTTGTTCGAACACATGCCAGTTCTCACTGATGTTGCCATCAAACACAAGTGTGTTGGGTCGCCTGAAACCTTCCGCCATTATCCAATGAAGTTAGCGAAGCGTTCTCGTACAAAGTCTTTATTCTCGATGAAACTTTGCGTACGACTGCGATCCTCGAAGGCATCCGTCCCGAGAACTTACTTCTGACACCATGTTGAACGATGGACACATGCGATATGTTTGGAACAGCGATTATACTTTATTAGTAAACTGCATCAGCATTACATGTGAGTTACATTTGAGTTCTCTTACAACCTACTTCCGTATACGTCAGGGCGTCTGACGTCTCCACTACGGATACACTAGAGGTACAAATCACATTACCAAGAACATGTACTCAATGTTCTGCAATGTTGAATAATTTGTTGCTTTGACAGTTTTTGATGTGCGAGATTAAAAACAGTTTTTTTCAAGGCATTTTATAGATGCCAGTGTTATCTGTCATAGCTGTGCTTAATTTCTGAAAACAGGATCATAGCTTTTAAACTATTTCTTTTTATGATTTTAATGTGCATTTAAACTTATAACAGTCTCAATGTCAAAAGAGTTGCTAAAGTCTGATTTTGTGGTGGCTGTACTGTAAAATTATTGTAATCTTAATGAAGGATTTTGAAAGTCTGACTGTAATCGGTGTTGAGTCCTACTGTAAGGTGACTGGTTTCATTGTTGGAAAATGATTACACGTTTGTTAATCATTCTAACATTTGTTAGAAATTTAGAAAAGAGATCAAATAGTAATCAAACTTAATTAGTTACATCACTTTAATGAAGCATTTGAAATAGTTACACTACCTATTATTTTTTAAATAGGGTAACTTTTAATATACTGTTTAATTACATTTCCAAAGAAACCTTCCTAACAACTACAGTATTATGAATTACCACAACGTTGCACAGTATCGTGATATGAAATTGTGATACTTCAGCTGGCATAGTATCATAAGATAAGTTAATGAGTTATATGTTATTGTGACACCCTATTTACATCCCCAGCTAGGGTGACCACCCGTCCCACTCTACGTTGTACCGCACAGCATTTTCACCCCTTGTCCTGCACAGCATTTTCACCCCTTGTCCTGCACGTCGAATTTTGAGAAAATGTCCCGCATTTTCATCAGTCTGTTGGTTTTTAATTGTCAAGAACGCATTCTTTAACCCGAAACGCACATGAGACGCTTGTTTGCGCCATTGTTTATTTAACTATTTAGCGCTGTGTCAAAAGCAGCAACCCGGTGCACACCAGTGTCCAACAAGCTTCTACAAACTCAACTATTTTTTAAAGCCTGACTTTTATGCAATGTATGAGAAGACGGCAGGGATTCAGTCATCAAGAGGCTGCGACGTTTGTTATCGAGTGGCGATCCTCTCATGTTAACTTGCCGAATAAAAGTCACTAAAACATCGTAAACTGTGGTTTTGAAACTGTGTTTAGCCTATAGGTTGTGGTTAGCGTATTAAAATAAAAATGACTTGCAACTAATGAAATGCATTATTTAACAATAACACATTTTAAAAGATAAACTCTTTTTTATTATTTGTTTGTTCTTTATTCCTTTAGTTTTCTCTTGTTGAGAAGATCTTCAAAGTGTACAGTGAAATCGCCATTGAAATTGTTATATAACATTTTATCTATGCCTTAATTATATTGTAGTTGGAATGGGCTAAATAACAAATTGTTTTTACGATCTAAAAGGTAGAAAAAAATGTATAAACATGTTTTCATTCCATTATATTACAGTTTTACGCTACCTTTCAATGGTGTCCCACATAAACTGATTACATGTCCCACATTTTGCTTGTTGGGAGGTGGTCACCCTATCCCCAGCTGATAACCACTTCTCAGTGGTTTACAAGTGTTAAATGTTGATGGCAATAATTTAACTTAGTTTTACCTGCGATTAGATACTGTTACATCACACATAGATGATATTTGCCACATAAATCCACAAATTAATAAAAAAAGAATAGATACCCATATTGAAATTATTATTATTACAGAGACACAAACTTGTGATGGTAGGTTTGATAATCATATCAGTGTCAGTTTTGATACAGCCCTAATAAATGTCCTTTCTCAAACTATCTGTGTGTCAACATTGCACAGGTGATAAAAAAAAACCTTTGGGGTGCAAAGATGAACACACAATTGAATTGCTTTGTCTCCATTTTATCACTCTCACATGGTCTCGAGTTACAGTACACATCAAGTTCCTGTCATTCATATTTCTTTGATGAGGCTCCATCAGTATAAATTACCAGACTGTGTTGCCATGTATTATTTTCTTTGAGCTTGCCGGCATATTATATTTCACTTGCTTATTCTTTTCCCACCACACTCTTATTCCACTGATCATTTATTCATGTGAATATGGATAGACATCTCTATGCTGAAAAAATAACTGTGGAAAAGCAAAAAGCTCAGTCAAATCAGTAAAAGAGAACAAGGAAAAGAGAGACTCGGAGAAAGAAATGTCCTGAGGTCTGGAGAGTACCGTCTATGTTGCCACAAGATATTTTCCTTATGTGAAAGCTTTTAAAAGGCTTCTGTGTGCATGTGTGTTCCTCTGTGAGCTGTGTGGCTCCCTGTAATTAGCAGTTGAAAGGTGAAGGTGGCTTGCCAGTGAATGACAGCTCTCTGCGGGGCCCCTGCGCTCATAATGGAGGCCTCTTTCCAACAACCTTGATTTATTTGAACCCGAATGGAGTGCTAAACATGGCTAAATGCTGCTCAACACAGATCCCCCTGTCTACATGAGCTTTGCCATCCATGGCCAGTGGTCTGGGATCTATACGGTGTTTGCTTCCATGTCCATGTGTGTGTTTAATGCTCAGGTACTACTTCTGTTGTGTAACCCATGAAAAGCAGTATGGAGTTCCTGATTTTCATTCCTTGCTTGTTTCCCTGCTCTGGCTCAAAAAATACTGAAGGAGGCATATTATATCTGATAACCAAGCTGGTGCAGCCCAAATCTTTGGAGCTTGTCACAGTAATTCTCAAAAACATCATAATTATGTAATTACAGTGGGCTCTACACATGTTCAGTTACGCATTTATTCTTCTGATACAGTGCCAGAAGTGACCTCTGAATGACCGCTGTCAAAATGACTTCTCTCACTCACTCTTTCCAAGATATTCTACTGTGGTGTACATTTCCCCTTATGTTTTAACACTATGGAGGGTATTTATATGTACATGTTTATGAAAATGCAAAATTGTATTAATATTTTATGGTATAATTGCAAATTTTTCACGTAATTGTAATTTTTCAGGTTTTTTTAACTGACAATAACCATGATTTTAATAACTGTTACTGATAGCACGTTAATACTAGACATATTACAATATTGTAAATAATCCAGTGACAGTCTCTGGTTGACTTTCCCGCATAGCAGGTGGTGATGTTATACCCGTTTAACATTTTACCTTAATAAACACAGGGGTTACAATTACAATTGAGTCAGTAACCATAGTAACTTACTCTGTGAACCTAACCTGGTCAGGAGCATATAATCATTTATGCCCAAACACAGAGGATGCCTACCCGACGAACCAGTGAAACCTCAGACCTCCTTTCCTCTATTCATATTCTTGACTGCTTCCCCCTGCATAAGGCATGGGAAATGTCCTATTGGCAGAGGTGGACAAAGTACACAACTTCCTTACTTGAGTGAAAGTACAGATACTACTGGTCAAATATTACTCCACTACAAGTAAAAGTTGTAAAGTAACGAAGTACGTGCTTTTAAATGTACTCAAGTAGTAAAGGAAATTTCCTTTATGTCAGTTGTGCATTGTTTTATTGTCGTATACCTTATGCCTCTGAAGCAACCTTCTGAATACACTGAGTAGCTCACAGTATCAGTTGTATTAAAGGAGTAGGTCACTTTAAAATTTGCAGTGAGCAACTCCTTTAAGAGCTTTATATGTTTAGTTTAGATATAATCCTGCATGATCATTTAGCCTAATTATCCTCATTAGCCCCCTGGGCCTATATGTATTCATGAGCAGTGTTCTTTTATTTTGTGTATTCCCTTAACCAGTTTTAGCAGCAATTTACCAGTAAGTAGTAAGGTTCTTGTAAATAGTAAAGTGAAGCCATGTGCTTGTTGGATTTATTACCATTTGTATTACCATAATTTAACTACAAACATAAACTATAGCTAGTATAATGAAACTATGGTATTTTTAATTGCTGTGGTTTTACTAAAGATTATTAATTGGAGTATGGTTCCCATATATAGAAAATGGTAAATTTGTGGATACTTTTTTGTTTTACTGTAAATACCATCACTGCTGAAAAAAAACAATGATTTTTTTAATTAGAATGAGATTTTTTAATTAAATTCCTCTTTGTAGTGTGTTTGGGGTTTTATTCCAATAGGATTTACCATCCCACCAATAGAATCCATCACATACAAGTAGACAACAAGTATCCATAATACAATTCGCATTATAACCATTAAATCCATTACATTTTCTATTGTATTTTGGGCAGGGTTCTATTGTTTTTATTTCAACAGGAATACTTCAACTATAGTAACTTCAGTAAAAACATCATTCATTTTCCAAATCGCTTTAAATGATATAGGAGCAGATCAGAAGTTAACACGCACGCCTAGCTCAAGGTGTATGTGATGCTTATTTACCGTTTAGCCGTTATGCCGATCATTTTCATGACAATGTTTCTACAATCTTTGACTGATGGTAACCCACAGATGATTAAACCACACTTTAACATGTGCCTTTTTCGTCTATTATTGTTCTATTTGCCTTTTTAAAGCGCTATCAACGGTGTAGCAGCGCCTACGTTTACATTAGTTTAGCGGGGAAGATCCCAGAGTTGCCAGATTTGCGTTAAAAAATCTGCCAAATGGCCATTCAAAGCTTGCCGGAAAACCGCAAGCTTAGAAAAACTGAAATACTTGGCAACAGTAAAACGTCCTGGCAGATCGCAAGCCAGATAAATTGCGCAAAAAAAAAAACAGCATGGTTTGAAGCATGGTAGCTGTTTTGGCTGTTTTAAGATGGTCATGTGTTGGTTATGAGCTGGTCTTCTTGAGCTAGGAACTAGTGCTTTGGACCAGCACATGACCAGCTTAAACCAGCTCATAACTAGCACAAATTGTGTAACTTTCATTACATTCTCATTTTTCATTTTCATTAATACAATCATTCATTGCACACATTTTGATCAAAATATCCATTCTCCATTCAATAACATCAGCCATTGTTGTCATGCTCTTAAATCAGAGCAGATTCATTTTATATTTTCTCACAAATTGTAGTTTTCTATGGAGGATGAGAAATGTTTAATTAATAAAGTGTATAAATAAAGATATTAATAAATAAACTCATAAATGAAACAAAGAACAGATAAAAGAGTAAAAAACAATTAATATAGAAGTGCAGACAGTCCTGCGCAAACCCACTCTGAGCACGACACGAACCAGCAATCAGTTTTGGTTTGGCATGAGAGTCTGACACAAGTGTTCTATACACCATGACTTGACTTCTAGCATTCATCATTAAAGCACCCCTGGGGAGTGAGGAAAAAACCTAGAAATAAATAACTATAATTTGTTTTTTATTTGATTGTTTATTGGCAAATTTTTCTATTTATTAATGTATACTTTAGTCATTTTTCAAACCGGGTATGTAGAGCACATTAGTAAATCCACTGTATGCCTCGCTCTCAAGCGCTTTCTTTCTGCCATGTTATAATTATACTTTTTCATAATTCGTTACATTTATACAGTATAGCGCTTTTCTGGGTACTCAAAGCAACCTAGTTTTCCCAGGAGGTCTCCCATCCAGGTACTGACCAGGCTCAGCCCTGCTTAGCTTCGGTGGGTAACCAGTCTTGGGCTACAGGGTGATATGGCTGCCGGCTATATGTTGCTTTTTTGGGTACCGTTGCCAAGGTGAATTGTAATATCAGAGCTATTGAACAGCTCAGGTTTTTTGCGTTCAGAGGCAAGAATTCTGAGTGCTAAAGAAAAACAGATTTTTTACGAGCTTGTTTGTCATGACACAGTTGTTCACAAACCTGGACGTGTTTCTTTTACATTGACCATGTAGGAACGGGGCAATTACAGTATTATGGATGCAACATTTTCTTACCATGAACTCATAAAAGTACCAACAGAGCTCATAAAGACGGACTGTGACCTTTGATCCAAGAGACTGTAGATACATTAGCTTGCATTGGAGCATATTTTTGACATGTAATGTGCTTTTGTTTATTGTCTTTGCTTTAATAGAGATGATTTTCCATGGAGACACAATGGTGAATTATCAGGTCTGAGCCAACTGATATGTCATCTTAGTTGTCTCTGTGGGCTGCCAGATGATATCATGCTCAGAGTCTTGATTAGCATTTCTTCAGTGGGAAATTTTATAAACAGGCATTGTCTTTGGCAACCTCTGAATATACATTTTCATGTAATCTCTTGACTGAAGATAACATCCATAACTGTCTAGGATCACTTGCTGGTACAGATGTACATTCTCTGTGTTATCAATGTTTCAGCATGCCCTACACACTATTATGAGCTTTTGTAGACACACAAACATATAGACGGTTTCATCGGACACACACGCCTGGACGGAAGATACAACGTAACTTCCAGTCGGTGTTTGTTTATTGGTCTGGCTAGTGGCTAATGTAACAATTTATATTTAATTTAATTTATATTATTATTTTGTTGTATGTTAATAAAAAAAGTTTTTTAATGGGTCGTGTAACTGTCGCATTTAAAGAAAACATATGGGACATAATTTGTTTTCTTACCGGTTGAGCTTGGTATCATAGTCTAAATTCGAAATATTTGAGAGGCAAGTTTAGCCAAGTAACGGTTCTCGCTTTCTTTTGCCTGTTATCAGAAATAATCAACTTGTGTTAAGCCAAGTTGAAGCTAAACTCTGGAGGACACGGGCCCTCCAGGACCAACTTTGGGCACCCATGGTCTATAGACACATCACATACACACACAAACTCATCCTTAATGGATAGTTCATCTAAAAATAAAAACTCTGTCATCATTTACCCACCCTTTTGTCATTTCAAACCTGTATGACTCTATTTCTTCCGCAGAACACGAAGGAAGATATTTTGATTGTTAACTGGACCACGTTCACTTGCATTGGTTTTGTGTCCATACAATAGTAGGGAATGGGGTCCAGTGTTGTTCGGTTACCAACTTTCTTCAAAATATCTTCTTTTGTGTTCTGCGGAAGAAAGACAGTTATACAGGTTTGAAATGACAGTGAGGGTGAGAAAATGATGACAGCATTTTCATTTTCTCTTTATTTATTTAAAAATACATTTCTGGAACTTTTAAATGTTGTTGCTTTGTTGTCGTTTTGTCTTTGGGGTAAAGTAAAATTGTAAAACCTCTTTTTATAATGCAAATTCACTTCTAGTAATGACTGGCTTAAATTTTGTCCTTCCTTACAACGTGTCTACATCGGACGCAACACGACAAAAGACAATAGCCCATTTGAACCTTACAATTACAATTTTAAATTTCGTTCACAGTGGATGCGGCGTGGTGTAGACACCATGTTAGGAATGAATTACTGTCTGTGTTACCAGAAAGTTAATTAGTGATATATAAACTCTCTGTGTCTCATTGAATTTATAATTTGATGTCATCTAGAGTACTGGTTGTGTTCATTGTAATTTTCCATTGTAATATAACATTGTTTTATCTAGACTCTTTGCAAACCAACAGCATATGGGATGTGTAATAATTTATCAGTCGTGGTAAAATAGATTTTTGTGGCAGGAGTTTGGCGGACTCTTCTGTCTCCCTCTCTTTCTTGTTTCTTTTAATTTCTTGTTGAATAATTTATACACTTGGTGCAAATGTTCTTTTGAACTTCATTGTCAATGTTATGCTGTATATTTAAAAAATGTATATCCTCCAAAGACTACTAGGCCATCATGCTTAAAGGTCCAGTGGTTAATTCTTTGGAGGATCTATTGACAGAAATGCAGTATAATATGCATAACTATGTCTTCAGATGTGACCTTACCTAATGAAGCATTATGTTTTTATTACCTTGGAACAAACTATTTCTATGTACATGCAGCGCAGGACCCCTCATGTTCTTTCTACAGTAGCCCTAAATGTACAAACTGCTCTACAGAGCGTGTTTCGTAAATACGTTATCTCCTTTGGCAAAGAAGCAAAAACCTGACAACGTCTTAGTGCTGTGTCACCCACCATAGTGCTTCGAAAAGGAGGGGTGGAGTAAGCCGTTGGTTACAATTCTTAACCTCACCACTAGATTCAATTCAATTCACGTCTATTTGTATTAGGGATGTGCACGAATATTCGAAAATTTGAATATTCGATCCGCAATAACTATTCGAATATTAAAAATGCTATTCGAATATTTCTATTTTTCATAAGAATAAAACTGCGTCACCACAAGGTTAAGTGACCGTTACAGAAGAGCTTAGAGTTGTCACGTATTATTTAATGCTTCTTCACTTCTTCTGTAATGATTTTTTAATGTACAGAAAATATAAAAATCATTTGTATGTGTTCCTAAATCTTTGTTCACTCAGATCACAAGCTAGTTTAAATAGTTTAAGTTTACAAACTGGATGCCCTGATCGCGTTTTATGCTCGGCTCACATCACCATATTAAAATGTTTCAAAACTGGTGAGCCACAGAATTCGTTAACATTACTTACATTAGGTATAAAAATATCAACATAATATTAAATGATTAACAACAATAATTAATTTATTACCATTACTTGTTTGCAGCGGTTGTTCTTAGTAAATCCATATTCGTTCGTTAAAAATACAGGTGCTGGTCATATAATAGTGAAACTTGTATATTATATTCATTCATTACACACAGACTGATATATTTCAAATGTTTATTTCTTTTAATTTGATGATTATAACTGACAACTAATGAAAATCCCAAATTCAGTATCTCAGAAAATTAGAATATTACTTAAGACCAATACAAAGAAAGGATTTTTAGAAATCTTGGCCAACTGAAAAGTATGAACATGAAAAGTATGAGCATGTACAGCACTCAATACTTAGTTGGGGCTCCTTTTGACTGAATTACTGCAGCAATATTTTTAGCCTATTTATTGAGGATGCAGAACAACCACCTAGCAGAGCAATGCAATAATCTAATATAGACATCATAAATGCATGCACAAGCTTTTCTGCATCAGAGACAGATAATATGTTCCGCTGCTTAGCGTTTCTATGGTGGAAGAAGGCTGTCTTTGTGACATGCGAGATATGGTTTTCAAAAGACAGATTGCTGTAAAATATAACGGCCAAGTCTTTTACTGTATTGGCTGAGGTGATATTACATCCTTCTATTTGCAGGTTGTACTCCATAGCATTCTGCTTACAGCTCTTATGTCCTAAGAGTAGTATCTCTTTTTATCTGAGTTTAAAAGAAGGAAGTTACTGTTTTATGTAGATGCCGCTAAATTTCATACACTGTAAAGTCACAATTAAATTAACATTTTTCATGTGATATTACAGTGTTTATTGTAAATATTTATTTGTGCAGCAATTCATTTGCTTTTTGTCTATCCTTTGGCAGTCTTTACATTTACATTTAGTCATTTAGCAGACACTTTTATTCAAAGCGACTTTAAAGCTGCTAAAAGCGACAACTTCCTTTGGCAGAGACTTCAGACATCATCGCGCATATAAAGCTCACAAAAATGCAAAATAGGCACAAATCTCTTAAAACGTAGATGCCGATTCATTCACGGAGTAATCACACATTTTTAATAAAGTTTGAAAGAGTCGGACGCTTGGTGGTTGTGACGTTGATATCTAGCGACCTTAAGTGTAGTCTGTTTATAGCATCATGTTAGCTTTTTTACTTCTGCCGATTGTATTTCAGTTTCAAAAATAACAAATGTTGTGTTCATTTGTATTATTATCTTGATAGACAAAATGTGTAAACATCATAAACCTTTCTTAATCACAGAGCTTTTTTGCAATCTTCCAAAAGTCTATGTGGAAAATGCATAGGCTTTCGGTCAAGGGAACCAGTGCGGCACTTACTTCCGGGTTAGCCTACAAAAATACGTCATCTCTGATCCTCTCCATTTCTTTAATATCATTTCTTTAAGTGTTTTTGGGCCCGTCCTTTGTTGTTTGATGAACATTATAAACTGAGATCTTTATTTTGCTGCTGCCTATTTAAGAGCTAGCGCAAATATCTAATATACTGTAACACACATGCGTTTTGTTTCCCAACTGTTTACGTTCATGACAGGACTACTTTTACTAATATGGGAGTAGCGTATTGAAAGTTCTGTTAAATATGCAGGAGCTAAACTGTTTAAGGCTGTATAAGTGAATAGCAGTATTTTGTAATCAACTTAATATAATTTTGTGTTTATATGTCAGTTTAGAGAAAGAAGACGTGAAAGAGAACTCTTGTTTATTATTCTGCGCTCTTTCTAAAATGCGACTATCTGGGCGCATGCATATCATAAACAACCCACAAGAACTGAAGGCTTTTAGTATTTTTTTTCATGAAAGTTGCATTGATACATATGCTTGACTTTCATCCATAGCGACTCATGGATAAAAAATATTTAACGGTTTGTGTAACATTTTGTATGCTTTGCAGTGTTGTTGTAGAGCTTTATACAATAGTATAAGTCCCAGTGAATCGCCTTGGAATGCACAGCATTATTTTGATGTGTTTATTAATAGTAATTTCAACTGAAGAATGCAGCGAGCACGAGTCATTTCGAGTGGCCCCATTCCTTTTTGAAAATAGTTTTGTTTACGGCACAGTCAGCCTGGCAAAGCTGTGTAGATTCTGGCATTGCTGAATGTTGGATCATGACATGTCATAAAATGTTCCCCTCACCAAAGTTCTCTAGACCTCACTTGGGGGTCGCCCAGATCACGGGGAGTAGGCTCCAGATAGCCTAATACCTTGTGCTTCTCCAAAGTTTTTTGACTTATCCCACCGGGGGTTCCAGAAATGGTCTTTGTTAGCAACATGCCTTTGAAGACCTTATCACCTCCTCCCCCAACTGATGCTAGCCAGAAGACGTTCTCTGAGCTAAATTTGTTGGGAGAGATGATCATGTGGCACCACTAGAACCTGAGATCCCTTAAAACACCCAAGAAGGAATATGTGCAGTGCAGAATAATGTTGCTGTTGCTGCGGAGATGCCGGGCCCAAGTACGGCGCCGGCTGCTCCACACAAACTGATGAACAGTTCTGAGGATGTTGAAAAAGATAGAGTTGCTGCAGTAGGGGTCAAAGAAGCTATGATTTCCCCGAAAGTAGACCATGCAACAGTTGACTGAAACGAGTCAGAAAATAGTAAAGGTGAAGAAGAAGCTATGGTTATTGAGATGGTGATCAGATCTTGAGACTAAAGTGTTGGAAGATGAAGAGAGTTTTTTTAAAACACCACGAAAAAGGAAATTGTTAAAAGCAAGTTAAGAATAGATGGTACTGGCGTGACAGACAGCGAAAATGAAATTTCAGTTTCAGAGCTAGTCTTCCCCCAAGCGGCTATTTTAGCCAAAATTACACTGTTGATGATATAAAATCCTTTTTGAGGGTGACGAAGAACCTGCAGAAAGTGAAAGTAGAAGAGTATTTTCCAGACATAGCGCAGTTCATTGATAAAGTAAAGACTTTCAGAAGTAAGATTTGTTTCACCGATAAAGAGGGTTACCATCTAAAGAAAAATCTTACGAAGTTAAAAACTAAGTCAGACAGGCCTAGAGACAAAAATTAACCTGTTTAACTCTGTGCCATTTTTTGGATTTCCGCCTGAATTTTGCATACCCAATTTTAAAAGCACACCATACCCACATAGAGAGGTGTAAATAAGAAATTCTTGTGTCATTTTACAGCAAACCTCTCAAAATTACAAAAACACGGTTGAAAGGGATAAACATGATTGTCTGTGTTGTCAGTCCTATGAGAAACAAACAAAGGCAATTTTTTTTCTTTATTTTTTCTAAATTCTGTGTTTCAAAGTGTATTACTCTGCCCCTGTGTCCTCCAGGAACCTGCTGATAGCTTTACTTGATTCCAGCAAATGTCTGCAAATAGAAGTAAAATTATTTTTTTCTCTATCCCATACTATTGAGGAGATATTCTAATGTTCCATGGGAAGGTAAAGTGGCCTTTTTTGTGATTTACACCTGATTTTGGCATACCCAAATTTAAAAGCACACCATACCCACATAGAGTGGTGTAAATTAGAAATTCTTGTGTCATTATATAGGAACCCCTCAACATTTCATAAAATACTTTTGAAAGTGATAAACATGATTGTATGTGTTGATAGTCTTATGGTAAACACACAAAAACACGGCGCTTTTTGATTTTTTGTTCTAAAGTCTGTTTTTGAAAGTGTATAACTATGGACCTGTTAATTCCAGAAACCTGCAGACACTTATAGTTGATTCTAACAGGTCTCAATAAATACTGGGAAAAATATTTTTTTCTCTATCATGTTTTATTTAATTGTTATTTTAATGCACATCAAGGAAGGCAAAGTGTCCCTTTTTGGTTATCCAAGTTTCTAAGGTCTCCATCTTCCAATAGTGCAAAAAAAAAACTATTACAAGGCACATTAGCACCCAAATTCTACATTTACTTTATGATAAACATATCAACATGATCAGATGACACTGTAACACAAAACAGGCAGTTTACATGAATGCTTTTTTTATGTGAAACAAATAGTAATAGTATTATATAACATTGTAATATAACATTGTTATTCGAGTTGATACCAACACTGCTCAGCAGTAAAACATTTCTTCTACATCATAGAACAACATAGAGCCGTCTTTCATGCCACCTTAACGTTATCATTTGCAATACAAAGAATAACATAGGAGCATTGGAGTGTCGTTCAACGCATTGAAACAGAATAGATCGTTCTTTCGAGGATAAAACGCGTCACAAATACCTTGTGTTGCAAAGCCAAGCACTTCAGCTAGAAAATACTTTTTCACAATGCTACAAGAGACATAAAAGGGTAAAAGAGTGTTTTAGAGGAAGATTTGGGTGAAATTACAAGAGCTTGCAGAGTTCACAAAAGATGTTAATGTTATGAAAGATTTTTAAAAAAGTATTTTCTAGCTGAAATGCTTGGCTTTGCAACACAAGGTACCATAATCTCTATGTGCACTGGAAGCTTCTGTCACTAAAACAAATTCCTTGTGTGTCCAAGCACACTTGGCAATAAAGCTCTTTCTGATTCTGATAATAAGGTCCCGAAGTGTTGAATTAATGGATGCTCCTTCAAAGTTTTTTTTTCAGTTTAGAAAAAAAGATTATATATAGATATCCATGCGGTCTGAAACAGGAGTTTTATTGACCAATCCCTTGGACATCAGAGAAAGAGCTCAACATTTTTATAAAGCTTTTTATTAAAGTGAGGTTTAAGAAATAAACAATGACAGTTTTTAGCTTTTTTGCAAACTTACCACAGATTAGGGTTGGGCGATATTGACCAAAATTCATATCTCTGTATTTTTTTGATGAAAGACGATATCCGATATCGTCGCTGTCGGGCGGAAACCTCCTATTTCCAAATTTGGTCAATTTCATATTTTTTCACAAATCGATGCTATTGGTCAGTCCCCATGTGGGTCTGTTATTTTTAAAAATTATTAACAAATCTAAAGTGTTGAAAATAGCTTAAGAGCAAATCTCTTAACTCCATTGGACACTTCAACTGTCTGAGTCTCGTAACTCCACCTCTTCTTCACTCCGCGGGAGCTTCTCGGCATTACGTCTCCTGATTGAAAGTTTTTTAGACAATTACGAGTGAAAATAGTTAGGTTAGATACATTTGAGTAGGCCTGTTTTGTTAAAAATTGATAGCTGTAATGCTTCGGTGCAGAAGGAAGCCTGTGAGCCACGAAGGTAAATGTGCGAGCAGATTCTGCTAATTTCCACCTATTAGACAGCCTAGTCAGCTCATCATTTTTTGTATTACATCACTTATAATTCTTAAACCTTTAAAATAGAGTTTAGGAAGATGTATGTAACCACAGTCGTTAGCTTTGGTTAACTATTGAAGCCTTTTCTCTTGTCAAGAGGCTCAACGTGACCGCCGACTTTATTTGCGTGCAGATTAATTTCTGCCTATATTAGATAGCCTGTTTAACGTTTTATTTTGGTATTGCATCACTCGTAGCTCTAACGTTTAAAATAGAGTTTAGGAAAATGTATGTAACACAATCATTAGCTTTCATTAGATCTTAAAGCCTCGTCTCTTGTCAAAAGGCTCAACGCGACCGCAGACTTTGATGAACACTGCTGGCAGCAGCGACGTCTGTGTCCGTACCATTCTTATCAATAACAGCGTAATCTCGTATCTCCCTGCTCCCAAGTCATAAACCTCGTATCTCCGATTAAACATGGTTTTGGGGAAATGTTGTGTTAATGTTGGTACAAAACAGTATATGATAGCAATATAACGATGTTTAATAACTCAAAAAATATGCAGTTTTTTAATTTCCTGAAAAATAATGGCTTTGGAGATGCGAGGATTCCGCCCGACAGCGACAATATGTATATCGATATTTTCTACAAAGTGGAATAAATGTTTACTAGCAAGTCAAAGCCTCATGTGAGATGTCACAATCACCTTTATTAAAATGGCTTGTGAAAAGAAATTCAATGACAGGGTTTTTTTCCCTATTTGAAAACATACACAGGGTTTTTCCTGGCTCAAAATGAGGCGGATGCGGTGCCATCCTGATCTTGTACACACACACGTAGGCCTTCCGTACCTTTAAGTGGCTTAACCAAAGTGACTTTGAGTTTGACATATTAAAAGTTCTAACAAAATTAGATAAAAATGGCAATTATTAAGTTATTTAAAACATTACTTTTATTCAACCAAACAGAATTTTTTTATAAAATAAAGCATTTTTATCATTTTCAACTAACTTTTCAGCCCACAATAGCCAACTGAATTAACCAGTCTTTCAAAATGAGCAAAGCTTATTCACATCTTTAATTCTCTGTGGTTCACTTTAAATGATTAAATGATCTCTTATATTTGCTAGTGACTGAAACGTTCAATAGTTTAAATGAATCGGTTCAAATGAGTCATTCGTGTGCAAGTCATTCTAAATGCAATATGCGTTCATACTGGCGAACTCGCTGCGTACAGTATACGCTGATTCAACGATCCAATTGCACAGCTAAAGACATTACAATGATGTACGTCATGTTAATTTAAGAAATTTCAAGAAATTAAACGTACTTGGATGCAAAACAAACAGCTGTGAAACACAGCCAGCTTTTGTTCTGCATCTCTTTTTAGCGCCTCAGTGTGCTGATAACAAAACAGCGCCTCCACTGTGGCGTAATGTCGCAACTGCAGTTACAAATGACAGTCTGTTAAATACACGCAGCATTTCTTGTGAAGACTCACAACATAATTTTGGCGAGAGCCTGAGGCGGCCGCCTCCAATTTCTCTATGCAGGAAAAACCCTGCATACAGCTGCACACCACTTGTTTAAAACATGTAAATTGCGGGGTCCGTCCAGTTCGCGAGCAGAACGAGAGTGCTCTGCTCACTTTGCTCACTCTGCGCACTTTGCTCACTCTGCGCACTTTGCTCACTCTGCGCACTTTGCGCACTCTGCTCACTCTGCGCACTCTGCGCACTCTGCGCACTCTGCGCACTCTGCGCACTATGCGCACTCTGCGTATGGGTACTGCGCATGTCAGACACCACAGAGCCGCTTCAAGTTGAATATACCTCATATCGATATTAACGATATTGTCTAATCCCGCATCGCGTTGAAAAAATATATCGATATATCTTAAAAATCGATATATCGCCCAGCCCTACCACAGATATCCAAAAATATGATCAAATTAATAAAACTCTGAGTTTAGGAGAACTTGAAGATGCACTTAAAATAATGGAAAATGGTAAAAGTGTTTTGAAAGCCTTTGGTTTTAGTCCAGACTTTATTTCAATTATAGAAGTACTGTATTGTGGCGTTGAGAGTGTTTTGAAGATTAATGGATGATTTTGCTCTCCATTTAGAGTGTATAGAGGTGTCAGACATGGTTTTGCATGGTCAGGAATGTTATATTCCTTATAGGTATAGAACCCCCTTTAAACAAACTAAGAACTGTTATGTGTGGACTGCATATACCAAACTGTTTTAATAATTTAAAGTTATCCGCGTATGCTGACGATGTCATTGTTTTAATCAGTGGTACTAATTAAGTAAATGTGTTGTTAAAAACTTTAGATGATTAAAAAAAATTATCTTCTGCTAAAGTGAACTGGAAAAAAGTGAAGCCATCTTGGTTGGAAAATGCTTAAGAGGTGAACCAAAGCTTCCTAATGGCCTAAGGTGGACCATGGAGGGTTTTAAGTATTTAGGAGTTTTTCTTGGAAATGAAAATGTTATAAAAAAAGAACTTTGTAGTCATTGTTGAAAAAGTTAAAGTACCTTAGGACAAATGGATGTTTTTACGTACTAAAATGTCTTATAAGGGACGTACTGTCAAACATTCAGTCAATTTTAATAGACTTCTGGGACAGATTGCATTGAGATTGAGCAAATTTTCCTCTCCTTTCTTTCTGACTAGCAAATTTCTCAATGACCTTCTGGTTAAAGTCAATTATCTCAGTCACCATTCTCTTCTCCATTGACAGCATGGCCAATGCATTTAGAATCTCCTGGGTCATGCTATTTCTCAGAAAAGTCTTAACACTTTTCAAAGTTGAGAAACACTTCTCAGCCTCTGCTGTGGTCATGGGTGTGGTGATGAGGATCTTTAGGAGAGTGACAGTCTCTGAAAAGACTTCTTCAAGATTGTTCTCCTTAAACAGCTTCAGTAGGTCCACAGCACCACAACAGGTTCTGAACTCTTCCTTGTAGTAGATGAGACTAAGCTCTGTCTTTAGCTTACTCCCATTGAGCACTGGATAGGCCTTCAAAGTCCTACTCAGTGCATCTTCAGGAAATGCCACTGTGTACTGTTCAAACCTGTCTGCTTGCAGCAAGGTGGCACTAACGAGGTGGCTTGTGAATCAGAACCGTTCCATGGTGTGTTGGAGTATGGTGTCACAGACCTACAGAGTGAAGAACAAAAACAAAAATGATGTAGTGATGACAAAATGTCAATTTCAACTGCAACATGATCAGTTGTAAGTCATAGAGAGACGGAGACCAGTTTCAGTGTTTGAATCCCTGATTTATCCAAACTTCATACATATGGACTAGACAAACATGCCAAGTTTCATGAACTTCTGATGCTTAGGGTGCTAATAGCATTTTTTTATTATCAGCCATTTTCATATCAATCAGATAAAGAGGCCACAACACTAGAGGAAAGAATAACAAATTTATTTAGATCACAATTTAAAGACTATGAAAATGGGATTGACTTGTAGTAAAATATGCATTGAAAATAAATGTAGTATAGTTTCATAAAGTTTAATAAAGCCCAATATCAAAGGATCTACTCTTTGCTACAATATTTAAGCAAAAAAATTATAAACTCAAAGACATGAGAACACATTTAGTACCCATAGAGGGTAAATGAAACTATGCCGTTTAACTTGTTGTTAATATTTACTTTCTTTTTGATAGCTTCCTTTGATAGCTTTTCTATGAGAAACTGCAGAGTAACAAGGACTACAATAAACTTACCTCTGTTGCAATCCGTTCATGGACCTCTGGACTAAGCAACCGCCGCCTCTTTGGTTGAGAAGCTCCTTCACTGCTTTGGTTAACCAGAGAATGGAGAGAATTTCTGCAAAGGATTAAGAAAATGTATGACTAATAACAATAATAATGATAACAAATTCAAAAGAAGGAATACAGCTGCTACCTGATCTTCTGTATGTCCTGCTGGAACTGCTGGATGCTCCCCTTAATGTGGACTGAATCTATGTCCTTTTTCTGGAGTTTGGCATAGAGGATGTCCACGTGTGGCATGATGTTGTGGAAAAGTTGCAGAAAAATATTGAAATCCTGATCGTCGAGCAGCATGGCAAAGCCTCCTGCCTCTCTGGTGGTAACAGGGTCAAAGTCACCTGAGTCTCGAATAGTTTCAAAACAGCGAATGAGGCCCTCTCTGTGCTCAAACACTGTATTGATGGCATGGCTGTGGAAGTTCCATCTAACACTGCTTGATGTTGGCAGTCTATGGGCAACTACTTTATCAAGAACATCTGTGCGCTTGGTTGATATTGAAAAAAAGCTGGCAAATCCTCCAAGGTTAGAAAAAATTTTCTAACTTTGGGTATGTGAGAAGTGGCCTTTTGCATTATTAGATTGAGCATAGCAGTGGATGTAATCGGCATTTGGGTACACATCTTGAATCTTCCTTTGAGCACCTGCAGTGGCACCTCTCATCACGCTGGCTCCATTATACGCTTGGGAGATGAGTTTACTCTTCTGATCCTCTGGAAGGATGACAGTAAGATGCTCTTTTAGTGCTGTAGCGATGGAATCAGCTGTAGTTGAATGCAGATGAATAAAAGCAAAAAACCTCTCCTGTACGTTGCTTTTGCCATCAATGTAGCGCAGCACAAGCACAAGTTGGCACTGTGTGGCAATATCAGTGGTCCAGAGGTGGACAGTAACGAAGTAAATTTACCTAAATATTGTACTTAAGTACACTTTTTGAGTATCTGTACTTTACTTGAGTATTATTTTTTCTGAGTACTTGTACTTTAACTTCACTACATTTGAAAGACAAATATCGTACTTTTTACTCCACTACATTTATAAAAATGTCCAAAAGTAGAAAATGGTTTCTATGCAGCGGGGTTTCCTGTGTGCGCAATTTATCTGGCTTGCGAACTGCCAGGACCTTTTACTGTTGCCAGGTATTTGAGTTTTTCAAAGTTCGCGGTTTTCCGGCAAGCTTTGAATGGCCATTTGGCAGATTTTTTTAATGCAAATCTGGCAACTCTGGGATCTTCCCCGCTAAACTAATGTAAACGTAGGCGCTGCTACACCATTGATAGCGCTCTAAAAAGGCAAATAGAACAATAAAAGAGGAAAAAGGCACATGTTAAAGTGTGGTTTAATCATCTGTGGGTTATGATCAGTCAAAGATCGTAGAAACATTGTCATGAAAATGATCGACACAATGGCTAAACGGTAAATAAGCATCACATACACATTGAGCTACGCGTGCGTGTTAACTTCTGATCAGCTGCTATATCATTTAAAGCGATTTGGAAAATGAATGATGTTTTAACTGAAGTAACTATAGTTGAAGTATTCCTGTATATCTGTATAAAAACAATAGAATCCTGCCCAAAATACAACATAAAATGTAATGGATTTAATGGTTATAATGGGAATTTTACTATGGATACTTGTTGTCTACTTGTATGTGATGGATTCTATTGGTGGGATGGTAAATCCTATTGGAGTAAAACCCAAGACACACTACAAAGAGGAATTTAATAAAAAAATCTCATTCTAATTCAAAAATTCATTGTTTTTTTTCAGCAGGGATGGTATTTGCAGTAAAACCACAGTATCCACAAATTTACCATTTTCTATATATAGGAACCATACTCCAATTAATAATCTTTAGTAAAACCACAGCAACTAAATATACCATAGTTTCATTATACTAGCTATAGTTTATGTTTGTAGTTAAATTATGGAAATACAAATGGTAATAAATCCAACAAACACATGGCTTCTACACTTTACTGTTTACAAGAACCTTACTAGTTACTGGTAAATTGCTGCTAAAACTGGTAAAAGGAATATACAAATTAAAGAACACTGCTCATAAATACATATAGGCCTAGGGGGCTAATGAGGATAATTAGGCTAAATGGATTATATCTAAACTAAACATATATGTGCTAAACATATAAAGCTCTTAAAGGAGTTGCTCGCTGCAAAATTTGCCCCCATTGACTTTCCATAGTAGGAATAAAAATGACTATGGAAAGTCAATGGGGACGAATTTTGAAGTGAACTACTCCTTTAATACTTAGCTCTGTACACTGTGATAGGCTATGTGAGACCAATTTTCTTTTGTTGCACTCATGCTTTTTGTTGTCCTTATGTTGTTCCATTTGCTTCCATTGTTTCCCTCATCTGTAAGTCGCTTTGGATAAAAGCGTCTGCTAAATGACTAAATGTAAGTGTTAATACAACTGATACTGTGAGCTACTCAGTGTATTCAGTAGGTTGCTTCAGGGGCATAAGGTATACAACAATAAAACAATGCACAACTGACATAAAGGAAATTTACTTTTAATACTCGAGTACTTTTAAAAGCACGTACTTCTGTACTTTTACTTAAGTAAGAATCTGTCTTTACAACTTTTACTTGTAGTGGAGTAATATTTGACCAGTAGTATCTGTACTTTCACTCAAGTAAGGAAGTTTTGTACTTCGTCCACCTCTGCAGTGGTCTCGTCGGCCTGGATTGATTGAAAATAGCTGTTTTGTGCTTCTTGGATTATGTGTTCCCTCATAACAGACAACATACAATCCAACAGCTCGTTCTGCATGGTTTTCGATGTTCCCTTAAACACAGTGGCATTCTCGAGGTGCTCTTTCAAAAACTCCATCAAGAGAAGCAACAAAGTCGACCAAGCCACGGAATATCCCAGGGTTATCTGAGCTCTCGCTCTCATTGTGGCCACGCAAAGCCAGCTCAAATGCGACACAAAATGTTACACAGTCTATTATTCTAGACAGGATGTGTCGATTTTTTGTGACCTCTTCATTGTGCCTTCTAATGCCAATCCTGTAGCCTTCATCTAGCTGTTCAGCAATGCTAAGCTTCCCAAAAAACTGGAGCCTCATAGCGTTGTCAAGATGGCTGCGGCTACTTTCATGTCTCTTGCACTTATCAGAGAGATGTTTTAAATCGCAAACCCCTGTTGTTGTCCACAACGTTTCGGTGCCAAGACTTTGAAACAGCAAAGAGGGAAAACAATAAAAGGCATGACTTACATCGCATCCAGCTAGCCAACTCCGTTTTCCATAAGAAGCGCCGGAAAAGCACCGAGTGTAAGATCGACCGCGATCACTTGACTGCTGCTGAATTTGCAAGTTGGGTCGATCTGGTCCAAGCTCCTTGATCTGTTTTTTTTCTTCTGTATTCTTGTATTCTATTCTTGTAAAGATAAAACTGAATTTTCTTTCATCTCGAGATAATTTCGCTTGCTTCCACGTTAATCAGTACCTGTCAGTCAAATGACAATCTGCTGAGCGGTAATGAGAGGCATTAAGAACGGTCCAATCACATGAGGCCAAAAATATAAAAACAATATTGATTCGCTTACAACAAAAGTGGGAGGGTTTGGGGCGCTGATTTTAATGACGTGACTGCAGCCGCTGAGTGTTTAGGGCTCAAATCATGCCGTATTATGTAGGGATGCACCGAATGTTCGGCCACCGAAAATGTTCAGCCGAAAATAGCAAAAAACGCAAGTTCGGTGTTCGGCCGAATATGTGAAGTGGCCGAATAAATTTTACGGAACATGACTCGTGATATGATCAAGCAGCAACCAGCAACCAGCAGAGAGAGAGAGAGAGAGAGAGAGACACACGCGTGCGCTTTTACTGCCGAAAACATTTTGGCAGTGCGTGTGTGTGTGGAGCATTTTAAAGTGTCAGAGAAAGACACAGCACGGGACATGCCGGACGGAAGTATATTTCCGAATGAAACCGTCTTTACCGGTCGGTAATTTTACTTCAGACGGAAACGGGCTGTCTGACAGTATCCCTGCCGCTCGCGACATCCTTTGACATCATACAGTGGTCGCGTGCACACAGTTCCCTGTACTAAACAACTTGTCAAAGTATGTTCTGTGCATCCCGGCCACGAGTGCACCTTCTGAGAGAACAGTCAGCTTTTGTGGGCGGAGTTTGGAGGAGAGACGTGAACTGAAATGGTTGTCAGTCTGCATCAGTCAGAATTGCTTGCATTGGATGTTTTTTTTTTCTCAAATCTTTTTGCAATGTAGCCTATAATAATCCAACAGTTTTAGTTTATTAGTATTTTTAGCTTATAGGCCTAATGTTGAATGACAGTTTTTCATGAACTGTTTTGTTGTAGGGGTACAGAGTAACTTACATTACATTCTTTTAGCAGTCAGTTATAGGCCTAATTAATATAGGCTATTCATGAAGGGAGAGGGCTCAATTTTTTGTTTGAATTTACGTTGTTTTGCTCAATTTTATATTAAGTTGTATTGTATTTTATTGAAAAGCAAGACAAATTATAAAAAGCACATTTTGACTATTCAGTTTGTGCAATAGTGAAAAAAATGGCTTAATAAATAGAAGAAATGCAAAAAACCATGTTCGGTGTTCGGTATTATTCGGCCTTCGGCCAAGTGTTTCACATCATGTTCGGCTTCGGCCATGAATTTTCGTTTCGGTGCATCCCTAGTATTATGGCAAAAGCACTCGGAAACTGGAGACTGGCTCTTTCTGAAGAAGAAAAAACTCTACTAGCACGATACTCCAAAGGATCTGCAAATCCAGATTACAAAGATCCTTTTCCGGGTTTGAGTATATTTCCGGCTAAGGTAGAATGTCATGGTATGTTTTAATACTGTGAAGATTTAACAATTGTGGGGTCTGAAGTTGCACCTGGTAAAGTTTTGTACAAGAATTGTGTAAAAGTTTTTAACAAGATTTTTAAAAATAGCAAATGTGACACACCTTGGAGAGATGTACTTGAAAAACCAGTAAGGGGGCCCTTGTACAATCACCATTAATCAAGAAAGCTGGTGATTTACTATGGAGGTTACTGCATGATGCTATTGCCACCAATGCTTTTATTTCTGTTATTAATTTTGACAGTACTGATGGTTGCCTTTTTTGTTTACTGAAAGAGACAGTTTTTCATGCATTTATGGATTATGAGAGGCTAAAACCTTTATTTGAGATTGTGGAAATGTTTTTTTTCTTCTTTTAATGTCATTTTTTGATGAAAATGTTTATCTGTGGTTTTAAATATTTGAAAAGAATGAGTGAGGCATTTATATAGCGCTTTATTGTGTATTGCTGTACACCCACCATCATATGAGGGGGAACTCTTCTCAACCAGCGTGTGCATCATTCACCTAGATGATGCGACGGCAGCCACAGTACAATGGCGCCAGTGTGCTTACCACACACCAGCTATAGGTGGAGAGGAGAGATATATAGAGCCAATTCAGAGGGTGAGGATTATTAGGAGGCCATGATTGACAAGGGCCAGTGGAGGGAATCTGGCCAGGACACCGGGGTACACCCTACTCTTTACGAGAAAGGCCATGGGACGTTTAATGACCACAGGGAGTTAGGACCTTGGTTTAACATCTCATCCGAAGGACGGCGCTTTTTACAGTATAGTGTCCCCATCACTATGCTGGAGCATTAGGACCCATACAGACCACAGGGTGAACACTCTCCAAATTTAAATCTAGATTAAAGACACATGAGCCAAGCATTCACTTAATGCATAATTAATAAACAGCAGCTACGCTAATTATTCTCTTTCTGCCTTCCTCTGCCACATCGGGATGCCCATCCTGAGGTAGGGAGAGATTACACCAGGCCCAGATGAACGTCATATGCCCATCCCTAACTAGAGATTAAGCCAGCTCCATCTGAACATTCCGTGCCATTCTCCTGCGAGAGCCTTCCGGACTGACTCACCATCCCAGCTCCAGTTTCAGGAAACTACATCACCATCCGGGCACACGCTCCAGCACCACCGCCTCGGGCAGCCATTGGCGGACATCCCTCGTCCACGCTGCCCGACTCCGCAGCACTGCGAGACCCCTCGGGGCGAGAGCTCTTCGACAGCATGTCCCTCCTTCCTCCTGGGTTTCGGCACCAACCTTTTATGCTTCCGCTCCTCCGTGAGAGATACGAGGCCGGAATGACGCCCAGCTGACACTCATTATCAATCGCGTCCCGGCCTCGATTCCTCCTCCCACGGCTCTCGTCACGCCTCCCTCGTCACAGTGACCATTTGACCATCCCAGCTGCAGCTCAGGCAACTCCATCCTCAACCAAGAGCAAAGACGGACTACTTGTCACATTAATGCTAAATTTACAATATTTAGCTTTTAAGGCTAAACTTACATCACAAGACAGCAGTTTGAAGTTGTAGCTGCACTCAGTTACATTATGCCATTACTATTTACTATTGCTCACCAGGATAGGGTTGCACCAGCCATTCGTAAGTTCTTTCTTAAATGAGAATGTAAAGTCAACACTAGAGGCTTAGTAACTACTAGCTAGTTTGTAACTAACTCTGCACGTTATTTGGTTGCACCATTTGGTCCTAAGGCAGAACGTAGCTAGTAGTTCGTAAGCTCTCCGTAAAGCAATGCGTAGTCGCATAATATGATGTTTACCTTCAAAAGTCCAATAGCAACCTTTAAATTCGTGAGGAAAAGTTGTTGAAATGTTGTGAATTTCAAAACGTTTTTGATTTAAACTTATTTTACCTCACATAATAACTGTAAAAATAAGTTTTTATTAAATAGAATACTACCTAATTATTAATAACATAATAGGTATTAAATATTTCAAATTAAACAAGATAAATAAACACATGCTAATTAAAAACAATACATCATAATAAAATCATAATACTGTAAATTACATGTTATACGTGATTTCATTTTACTGCCAACCGCCAATGAAATTAAAAAGATGATTTTATTTTGACATGCACAACACAGGCAGATAGACACACACGGAGGCACGCTAGTTAAGTGAGTCTGCCATTTTATTCCTACAGTTACTCCTGACGGGAGGCTTCCGTAAATATTTAGTGTACACGTAACGTTACACTTCAACTAAGTTGAATGGTGCAACTCAAAAATATTTAGTAGTGCGTAAGTTGTAACTTAGTGCCCGTTTAAATCAAAACTAGGCTAAGTTGTAGCTTAGGCACAGCTGTTCAATAAAGCTGTTGCTTGTTCTATGAACACAATGAACTGTGCTGTGTTTTACCTTTTCTGTTTTTCTTATTTACTCCTGTAAAGCTGCTTTGGAACAATGCATATTGTGAAAAAGGCTATATAATTGTCAGAAGTCTGAATTGGGATTGAATTGGTCAAGCAAAGATGGCAATTTATGTCACAAGAAAATAGAAAATTGAGAAGAATACCCATAGTAATTCAGTAGCTGTTTTCCTAAAACTTGTAAAATCAAGGTGTAATAAAGCTCAACAAAATGGAAGGAAGCAGGAACCGGCGAACATTTAACAATAAACTTTAATCAAAAATAAACAAACAATAATACAGAAGTAAAAGGCCGGCAGCCCCTCACGGATGACTGCCGGCCACACAAACATAAACAAAACTTAACATTTCCGGGCCCGGTCCTCTCTCGTCGGCAGTCCCGTCGCTCGTCCTCTGATGCTCCTGAGCTCCCCCCTGAGGCATGCGGGACCGGTGCACGTACAGCTGATACTCATTATCACTCACGCCACCGGCCCCGCCTTCCTGCCCCATGGCTCTCGTCCCGCCTTCCTCGCTACACAAGGATTTTGATTGACTTCTGTAATTATAAAGTTTGAAATGATTTGGTGTTTAAATGGGACTCTTCGTCAAATGTTTGATTTAAGAGTTGTATTTTCATTTTTTGTTAAGATAATTTTAACATTCATTAGGTTGGTGCTGGTTAGTGCGTCCTTTAGTTTTGTGTAGTAGGGAATTTTGAAAATCAAAAAAATCTCTCTTTCTCTCTAATGTTAGATGGTATAATATCACAAATGCATTTACTGGACAAATTCATAAGCCGATATTGTTATCAGTCCTACATACTTTAATGACAATTAATTATACATATTTTTCCCTCTGAGCTAAACCAATTATTCCCCTAAAACCTTGTTTTAATTAACCGTTTCATGTCACTTCAAATCCATTTCACTTCAAAACCCGTCTTGCTGGAGAATTGTATTTGGTGATCAAAGCTCATCATCATTTTAACCCACCTGAATTCATTACAGCTGCATTTACCAGCGTAATGGCCACAGTGGTGTAATAGACTGCTGACAAGTTTAGGAAGATAAGCGATACCGGTGATGTGTTATTTGAAGCTTATGATTTACGTTGGTGAGTGACACTGGCGTTTGTCTTCTCCTTTACTCATCAAAGCTGCATCTGTCTGATCTTTTCCATAGAGCCTTAACATTCAATAATGTGTGAAGACTTGAAACAGGTCAGATACGTTGTATTTTCTCAGAGGATTTGTGCGTGTGATCGGCGCATATGATAAGCTCTGTGTTATCGTGTCTCTGAATAGGAGCACGCTCACATGCATCCACTCGCAAAATTGAAGTCCCACTGCATTCAATAATTTTATCACTTTAAATTCATATTTAAGCATTAAAATAGCATATCGTCGCTGTCGGGTGGAAACCTCCTATGTCCAAATTTGGTCAATTTCATATTTTTTCACAAATCGATGCTATTGGTCAGTCCCCATGTGGGTCTGTTATTTTTACAAATTATTAACCAATCTAAAGTTTTGAAAACAGTTTGAGAGCAAATCTCTTAATTCCATTGTACACTTCAACTGTCTGAGAAGTCTCGTAACTCCACCTCTTCTTCACTCCGCGGGAGCTTCTCGGCATTACGTCTCCTGATTGAAAGTTTTTTAGACAATAACGAGTGAAAATAGTTAGGTTAGATACATTTGAGTAGGTCTGTTTTGTTAAAAATCGATATCTGTAATGCTTCAGTGCAGATGGAAGTCCGTGAGCCATGAAGGTAAATTTGCGAGCAGATTCGGCTAATTTCCGCCTATTAGACAGCCTCTAGTCAGCTCATCGTTTTTTGTATTACATCACTTATAGTTCTTAAACCTTTAAAATAGAGTTTAGGAAGATGTATGTAACCACAGTCGTTAGCTTTGGTTAACAATTGAAGCCTTTTCTCTTGTCAAGAGGCTCAACGCGACCGCCGACTTTATTTGCGTGCAGATTAATTTCCGCCTATATTAGACAGCCTGTTTAACGTTTTATTTTGCTATTGCAGCACTCATAGCTCTAACATTTAAAATAGAGTTTAGGAAGATGTATGTAACCACAATCATTAGCTTTCATTAGCTCTTAAAGCCTCGTCTCTTGTCAAAAGGCTCAACGCGACCGCAGACTTTGATGAAGACATCTGTGTCCGTACCATTCTTATCAATGACAGCGTAATCTCATATCTCCCTGCTCCCAATTTATAAACCTTGTATCTCCGATTAAACATGGTTTTGGGGAAATGTTGTGTTAATGTTGGTACACAACAGTTTATGATAGCAATATAAGGTATAATACCAACTTTAACGATACAATGTTTAATAACTCAAAAAATATGCCTTTTTTTTAACTTCCTGAAAAATAATGGTATTGGAGATACGAGGATTCCGCCCGACGGCAACGATATATACAAGTTTTTTTTTCTGTGATAATAATTTCTTCATGCCTTTAAATGACTTAAATGTAACTGCTCCATTTAGTATACGTGGATCTACTCAGACATACAAACAACATTAAAAACATGATTTTCACTGCATGGAGACTTTAAGACTCCAAAGATTCGCTTAATAGGACTAGGTGTTATAATCCCACTGTTTCAGCACAGTTGAATTGCCCAGTAGGACATTTCCCATGCCTTATGCATGAGAGGGGGAAGCAGTCAAGAATATGAATAAGGGAAAGGAGGTCTGAGGTTTCACTGGGTTTGTTGGGTAGGCATCCTCTGTGTTAAATGATTATAGAAATACATAGCATAATTACCTTTCCTTGCCATTATCATAGAGACATCTCATGAGTTGTATGTCCCACTTTCATCACATCCATTATCCTGGGTGAAAGATGCCTTTTGGTGAGGTGGTATGGTTCCTATCAATGCGACACATCGTCAGATTTATGACAAGACACCCTTAGCCATGGGAGGCCCACCGCAGGTTGATCAGACCTGGGTGTGTGTCGCATTGTTACAAGGTCATCTGGCAGCCCATGCTGTGTCCATCCGCCTAAACCACAGCCATTGGCTTCTTCTTTCTGCACCACTGGCCAGTTCTTGAATATCCTCCACTGGACCTGTCCTCTGCGAGTGACCTATTTGTCAGCTATGGTGACCTCTGCATCTATCCCGTCCAGTGAATAGTGAACTCACGCACTGCAAGTCGTGAACACATATACACCAGAAGCAGTGTGCAGCTATCACTGCAGCTCAAAGGCACCTCAGTTGTTACCCGCCGGCCCTGAGAATCGAACCGGCAACCTTCTGGTCACGATTCTCTAACCATTAGGCCACATCTACCCACACTGTTAATGTGCGCTCAGTGCCCCCGGTCCCATATGGCATAACATTACAACACATTACCATTACCTCGTCACAACCATACATGCCACCCCATTGGCTAAGGCTGTTCTATCCCCACTGGCACTGTTAAAGAGTACATTCCTCAATATTTTTAAGGGATTATTTTGGTTTATGGAGTGTCCGACAACAAGTTTATGTACATACATGATGTAAAAATACTATTATTTCGTAATAATAAGCAGTTTTTATTACCTTACTTTTTGACTGACTCTCAAATGATTCGTTCCGCGATTCATCTGTGTAATCTCCGCCTTTCCGCCAGCGTAGTCTGATCTGATTGGTCAGATAGTGTAGTCTGCTGTGATTGGTCAGATGGTCTAGTCTGCTGTGATTGGTCAAACGCGTTCAGCATGTGTCGCAAATGGACCGCCTATCATTACTGCTGTATTACGGTTTGCAGGTGGTTGGATATTAACAGTGTATATAGAGAGAGATGGCGTCGATTTTACCTTACCAGTTCGAGCCCGAGTCTGACGAATCATTCTTTAATCCTTATACAGATGCCAGTAAGAAAAAGGACTGTTTTAGACACTTCTCTTGTAACAGTTAGTTATCACGGCATACAGTGTACGGTGTTCGTATCTTCAGATGTTATTATAACTATAGTACACCACGCAGTTCTTGAAATAAAGACTTTGCGAGTTAATATGGTTGAACACTTACATTAGCGCAACGAGTTTATAGCTAACGTTAGGTAAACAAACAGTAACAACCCCAAAAATAACGGTAACGTTAGCTAAACACATACCGTGCATCTTTGTATCTCCTCTTTGCCCCGCCTCTCTGAAACGCGCAGATTTTTTACAAAGCTCATCGCTCTGAAAAGCGAGGTGTGCTATGATTGGCCAGTTAACCAGTGCGTAGTGATTGGTGGAATACTGCAAGCATGTGACGGAAATGTAACGTCTCTTACCATATTTGGAACATCGGGTTCCAAAGCATTTGTACTGACAGGTACGCCCACCTTACTTGCATATACATTTGGGCGGTCTTAGTCAAATCATACCACGAACTGACGTAGATTTGTGGGGATGTGGTTACACGAGGCATTTCAGGCAGGTCTGGGTGAGCATTCTCTTTTAGATAGAATGCATCTTTTGTTTCCGACACTTTAATTTTTGTCAAATTAACATGCATGGGCATGGTGTATTTCACCATGTCAAATACATGCATGGGCAACTTATAACACACCAAAGACACAGAAAAATACATGTTCGTGCCATATGATCCCTTTAATGCTCCAACAGTGAAGTGATTTATTTTAGCTTGCTTTTTACTCCTGATCCTGAAGGTGTAAGTAGAACTGCAGAATACAAATATCCAATGAAGAACTTGATAAAAACCTGTTTGTTCTGCCTCCCCAGTTGTGGCTTCAAACCTCAGGGCATAACATATTTTCTTGTCTGTCCTTGGCATTGGCTGGGGATTGTTTTTGGCTTGAAATGTTACTGTATATTTCTAAATGGTGGGAGTATTTTTAGAGCATATAATTTTTACTGAATGTGCCCATTGGTAACTAGTGGCTTCACTGATGGGTCATACGCTTTGACAGGTGCTTTACGTCTGTCCTCTTCTAACCAACAGCTAATTTTATCTCCTCAAGAAACAGCATCAGTTGAACTTATTTTTGGTAATACTTAACGTCATTGTAGCAAGGTTCAATAAAACGGAAGGAAGGAGGCGGGAACCGGCGAACATTCAAACACTTTAATCAAAATAAATAAACAATAAATCCAGCAGTCAAACACAGGCCGGCAGCCCCTCACAGACGACTGCCGGCCACACGAACATAAACAAAACTTAACATTTCCGGGCCCGGTCCTCTCTCTCCGTATTCCCCTGCCGCTCAGCTTTTTATGCTTCCGCTCCTCCGTGAGAGATACGAGGCCGGAATGATGCCCAGCTGACACTCATTATCAATCGCGTCCAGGCCTCGCTTCCTCCTCCCACGGCTCTTGTCACGCCGCCCTCGTCACAGTCATAAAACCCACTTTCTCTTTGTCCAGATATTCATCAGATTTCAGATTTTCTCTAAATTACTCTTAAGGAGCATAAGCACATTCCGCGAATGTGGTGCAATTTGCTATCCCATAACATTAGTAGTAGAAATCTCCTGTTTTGTGGTTAAATTAGTGCTGTCAGTTGGTAAAAAATAAGTGATTAATCACATTTTTTGGAAATTAATTGTGATTATTTCCCATAACATTAATGTTTTAAAATGTTAAGATTCTAATGTATTTAATTGCATAATTTTATGAATGAAAACATGTACATTATCACTGATATCAGTACTATTATTTTACTAAATTTTGTTCTTAATTTTAGCAATTCAACATTGAAGTATAAGTGAGAGCTATCAATTTTAACATTAATTAGGCTTTAAAAAACTGTCAATTTAAGTGAACTTCAACTAAACAATCTTTACAAGCCCATTATAATTTTTATATCTGTACCCTTCCTACCTATCTAACAGGTAGGAAATATACAGAAACTGAAAATTCTAATCACTTTAGAGTATTTACCGCTAAATTCTACATTAAATAAAAAAGAATATCATTAAAGCTACAAAACTGTCACAGTTCTGTTTTGGTTTTCTTCTATGTTCCCTCATTTGTTTCCATAGTTGTTAATTAGTCCTGCACCTGTTTCTGTTCTACCTGATTATGTTTCCCCGTGTATTGAACCCTTTGTTCTCCTCAGTTCATTGCCCACTATTGTGCTTATGTTAACGTTGTGGTCTCCTGTCATTTCGCTTGTGGATTTATTAAAGTACCTCGTTTTACTCTACTCCTTCGTCGTGCCCTTATAGTCAGCTGCAAATATGACTTGACCCCCCAAAAATTCTAACAAAATCTAACAAAAGGTTTCTCAGTGGTTTACAGTAGTATCAGATGTACTTAAAAACATACTAAAAGTTTACCAAAGTTTGACTCCAAGAAAGGCCCCATTTTCAAAATGGTGGCCGTCAGGTCCTTAAAATTACCATTACTCCTTTGTATTCCTCCTAGACCAGGAATACTGGTGCCTGATACATGTTTTGGCCATGTAATATTCTCATTGGCATATTTGCATGATAGATAAGTGATTACAAGTACAACTATATATTAAAGCAATTGGTTACAAGCATATTTATGTGAAGATGTAAGTAATTGCATATTTCTCCTTTCTCATATCGTTTTGCCTAGTGTTGGTGATTTCTGTGGTTCATAACCATTCTTTTGATTCCAATAAAGAATAAATTCATTAGAACTGTGTGGTACTGTAAAATTTGTCAAAACAGGGCTGTCACGTGAAGGCTTAGTTCCGCTAACCCCTTTTATTTTTTTGTTTTATTTTTTCATATATTTTTTATAATGCTTTTTTTTGCCTTTTGTTTTTTATAGATTTTTTAATACTATTCTTATTTATACATAACTTTTTCTATTTTCTTCAGATG
This sequence comes from Triplophysa rosa, assembly GCF_024868665.1. Classification (NCBI taxonomy): domain Eukaryota; kingdom Metazoa; phylum Chordata; class Actinopteri; order Cypriniformes; family Nemacheilidae; genus Triplophysa; species Triplophysa rosa. The sequence goes on along the minus strand of NC_079897.1, from coordinate 8,331,755 downwards.
TTTCCTCTTATTCTGGTTTATTTTTTATACTTTTTTGAACTGTGACCTTCACTAGATTTACCATTAGTCGTCACACTCTTCCTCCCATAGAGGTTGATTATAGTGATTCTCACAATTCCCAACTTGACATGGTCCACAAGCAGGCATGCATAGTCCATATGCCCTGCAACTGCACCGTTGTGTTCGGCAGGCAGTTGTGCATCTGTCCACCAGCAAATGGTGCCTAATGATGCCTTCCATCAGTGTGCCTATTGCACCAAGTAGGTTCATAAAAGTATGAAAACCTCCAAGCATTAAGACTATGCTTTTAAGGGGACTACTCTGTGGTGCATCCATGATCATCTCTGCTGCTTTCCAATGATTGACCTGTACTCTGGAGACAAAACGTGTATTTTGTCCACCTTGGATTTTGTTTGTGACCTGGCTATCAAACACAATGCTCCACCCGTTATTACGTTTGATCAGCCACTGTACTGGAAAGCAGCAGAGATGATCATGTATGCACCACAGAGTAGTCCCCTTAAAAGCATAGTCTTAATGCTTGGATGTTTTCATACTTTTATGAACCTACTTGGTGCAATAGGCACACTGATGGAAGGAACAGGACTGAGGAACATTATGGAAGTTGTCTATGGATCAAATGCCGTCCAGCACATGATGACTGGAAAGTCAGTGCAAAGAGATTTTCATGGACATTTGCTGGTGGACAGATGTCTCAATCACCTGGTTGTGTACGTCATCGCCTCTTTGTACACTTGCATTGTTTATTCCATCAGCTCCCTTCTGATGAATTTCAACCATATCAGAGCCATCTCTTAAGTTTTTACAGCAAATAGGGCAAGTTTCTTGGTTTACAACAACACGACTCATGGTCAAAATTGCATTAGAGTGTACTTTTTCCTCAAGCTAATTCAACAGTGTCATCCTCTCTTAACACACTTACATTGTTTGCCTTTTTCATGTGTTAGAAATCAGGGTGGGGGGATGGGAGGTTTAAGTAGTCAAGGATGAATTTTGTTTGAGCAAAATGGTATACACTGTGCTGCCAACAACATTTCAATGAGGCAAGCAATATCAAATGTCAGTATTCTCTTCCACCATCTTCTGAATTGCTGAAAATTGTGAATTTAGTTTTGTTGGGTTTAGTATAATGCCACCTTTATACTAACAACATACTGTATATAGAGGATGCATTAAATATGTATTACCTTATTCAAATTTAAAAGAGTGACCATTTTAGAGGGTCCATACACAGGCCTCTGTTCGGGCTAATTCAGAGTTGTTTATGATCAAAGTTATACAACTCCAATTTAAGTTACTTTTGGGTGCAATAACTTTTACATTGAATGTCAAGTCTGTGTTTAAGCAAAAAATGTGTCCAAAAACACGTACTGAGTAGGAGTTACATGACATAGGCTAAATCGTTTACATCTCTGGTTCACCCTAAACAAAGATAAAACCTTACAGTAATCTCACAAAAGCATGTATTCCATAAGTTTGTAATCATGTCAGTGCAATTTAGACAAGTCCAATGGATTCATAGACCCTGACAACATAGGGTTAGACACCAAGATTACTTGGCTAGGTCAAATAATGAAGGAGTTAGGATATTTTAAGGGCTTCCTGCCCATCTTGGACGCCTTGAAAATTATACATTTCTAGTGGTCAAACTTTGGTAAACTTTTAGTATGTTATTAAGGACACCTAATACTACAAAAAACAGCTGAGAAACCTTTTGTTAGAATTTATTTAGGGTTAGGTGGTTTTTTATATACGCAGCCGCCTATTATAAGTATGTCCTTATCTGCCTCTCTGAGGACATCCCCAGCCCCACTCCCAACCCAGAGCCCAGCCAGCCATTACCCCGCTGCACAGAGCGTCTGCCCGAGCCCACCGCAGACAGAGAGCCCGAGCCTGAGCCGTGGAGCTGGAGCTCAACGATGGACCAGGGATTGGAGCATCCCTGTCTCCGCCTCCAACCTCCAAGACCCGGACTCCTCCTCTGCCCTTCAACCCGGACTCCTCCTCTGCCCTTCAACCCATCGACTCCACATTGGCTCGTGGCTCCTTCGTCTACATTGTGGCTCATCATCCCACCAGCTCCACCAGGCTACCTCGTTCCTCCGGGTTCACCTTGGTCAATTGTCCACCTGCCCCCACCTCGGGACTTCACTCGTCTGGCTTCAACTCATCCCTCCGTCCCTCTGGCTCGGTGGGACTCCTCCCTCCCTTTGGCTCCACCTTTTTCCTCTGTCGCTCGGGCTCCGCCACCATTTTCTGGATCCCGCCTCTGCCTCAGTCGCCTGAGCTGTCTGCTCCGCCTTGGCCCTCCAGAACCTCTGTGTCACCCTGGCTCTCTGTCTGTCCATCTCAAATCATGGGCTTCTCTTCCACTGGCTCTGTCCCTGTCAGTTGGCCTCGTGGTATTGACAGCCTAACCTGTCAACACCAGTTATGTTCGGTTTTGTTCTGTGTTCCCATTTGCCTGTGTTCCCTCATTTGTTACTGTATTTGTTAAATAGTCTCGCACCTGTTTTTTAAACCCTGTGTTCTCCTCAGTTTGATGTTGCTAATGTTGTGGTCTCCTGTCATTTCGCTTTTAGATTTATTAAAGTACCTCGTTTTACTCTACTCCTTCGTCGTGCGCTTTATATAGACCTCAGGTTACAAAAACACATTGAATTCTTCTTTTCTTTTGTTATTTGATTAACATTAGTGACAGGAGTCACAACAGCAGGTTTAGGAATGTGGCCCCTTTAAGAGCTGCTGCTCAGATCTGATGCTGCTCGTGTCGTGGCGAGGCGAAAAGTCGATCAGCCAATGTAGAAAGAATTCACGAAGACCAGAGAGCCAGGTTTCAAGAGTTTTCAATCTTTATTTGCTCAAGCAATCAAAGAGAGACATACAGAGTTCATCTGATGATGTCCAATGATGTCCAACGAATACATGTCTGACTCCATCTTTTATACATTGTTCTCAAGTTGTTATCACAGTTCAAACCAATCATGTTTTACCTGACATCATCTTCTACCAACCAGGTTTTACATGACATCACTTATTTTTATTAGTCCATCCCCTTATCACTCGCTACAGTTACATTTCAGGTTACAGTTATATTTCCGGCCTACCATATTATGATTTAATCGTAGGGAGCGCCTCTCAATCAACACATACGTATATCATGTGCTCTTTATCTTGACACCATTCCGGGGGCTTTTCGGACGATACATGATTCAACATTGGTTTTAAAAAATGAACTCATGGTTTAGTGATAATGAGCACCCCAGAGTCCTTGGCTGTCTGCGATAAGTTAAACTCCTCTACAAAAAGTGTGTGGTTTTATTAAAAATGAGCTCATTGTTTAGCGTAAGAATAAGCAACCCAGCGTTTTTAATTAAACTTCTCAACAAAAGTGTGTGTGGTGTATGTGCAGTTCCTTGTCATGGCTCTGCCTCTATTAGTCATGTTTTTCTTGGTCATGTGGCAGAGCCATGACAAAGCCTTTGATTATGTGTGGAAAGAAACATATTATTGTCCTTTTGACAATAATATGCGTTCTCTCCAGTGTCTCGTCATTGGCCCCGCCCCTCTCGTTTCCTGTATTGTTTCCCGGCCGTGTCTGATTACCCTCACCTGCCCTGTGTCGTTATCCTTTGTTTGTCTTCCCTATTTAATGCCCTCATGTTTCTTTGTCCTGTGCTCGTGGATTGTTTGTATGTGCGTTCATGTGCTTTGTTACCTCGTGTTCATGCGTCCTTGTCTTACCTCATCCTTGCTTTTGTCCCTGAACGTGAGTTTGTTAGTTTTGCTTTAGTTTCTGTTTTGCCCCATAGCGGGAAGTTTTTCTTTATCCTTTTGAGAAGCCTTTTGTTATTGTTTTTGTCTTCGTTACCCCCTCGTGGGTGTTTTGTTTCTGTTTAGTGTTTTAATAAAATCTGTTAACCCCTTCATCCCCGCTGCCTGCGCTTGGGTTCTTCAGCCACGCAATTCGTGAAAGAATCCACGAGCCATCTTTGAACCCAGCAGGTATGGATGGTTCCCTGCGAGCCCGCCAGACCCGTTTACTGGCCGGACTTCGCCAAGGGGATTGGGGGGTACGGGAGTTTTCCCGCACCTTCCTGGATGCAGCGGCAGAGACTGGGTTCGGTGAGAAGGAACTTACCGTAATTTTTAACGGCTGTCTCACCGAACCTCTCAAGCCCAGCGAGATGAGGATGCTGAGTCCCCTTTACTTTGGTGACATGCTCAAGTATGTGGTCAACCGGGACGAACCATGGCCCACTACGCCATCCTGGGTATCTTCTCCGCTGGCTACCGTTCCGGAAGACCTCGTCCTGGCCACCATGACCTTGGGGGACTCAGCTCCTCCATCCTCAAGCTCTGTCGTTCCACCCACCTCCAGCTCCGCCGATCCATCTCCACCGCCAGTGAACCTCCGTGGCAGGCGGGGACGCAGGGAGTCGTGGGACTCCCCGTCCGACTCCTCCTGCACGGAGCTAGCCACACCCCCTGTCGATTCCCTACAGCCGGCCACGCTTCCAGTGGGCCGGTCCAGGAAGAAGAAGCCGAGGAGGGGGAGGCTGAACCCTGCCCAGTCACAAGCTTCCCGTCCGGTGCAGTCAGCGCCCAGTCCAGCACAGCCGGCCTCCCGTCTGGTGCAGCCGGCGTCCAGTCCGGTGCAGCCGGTGTCCAGTCCTGTGTCTAGTCCTGTGTCCAGTCCGGTGCAGCCGGCATCCCGTCCGGTGGTCAAGCCGGCGTCCAGTCCGGTGATCCAGCCGGCGTCCAGTCCGGTGGTCCAGCCGGCGTCCCAGCCGGTGATCCAGCCGGCCTTCCAGCCGGCGTCAAGCCCTGTCCAGCCAAGAAAAAAAAACAACGGTGATCCAGCCGGCCCTCCAGCCGGCGTCAAGCCCTGTCCAGCCGGCCTTCCAGCCGGCGTCAAGCCCTGTCCAGCCAGCCTTCCAGCCGGCGTCAAGCCCTGTCCAGCCGGCCTTCCAGCCGGGTCCCAGCCTTGTCCCGCCGACGCTCAAGTCGGCGGTCCCCCCCAGGACTTCCCTCCCCTAAATCCCACAGGACTCCGCGCCCTCGAACGCTGCCGGGGATTAAGACTGTCCCACCCTGTCCCAACCCCTTTGGACTTCCTCATATGGACTCTTTTGTTCCCCCACCCCACCCCCCCTCCCATGTTTGTTGTTTTTGTTGTCACACCCCAGTCCCTTGGTTATTCTTGCTTGTCTGCCCCTGATTTTGCTTTCCATGTTTTGTCTGTTTTGGTCACTGTCTCAGTCTGTCTTGTCCCGTTAGTCTACCCCTTGGTGAGCACCTGGTGGTGCTCATTAAAGGGGGGGGGGCTTCTGTCATGGCTCTGCCTCTATTAGTCATGACAAAGCCTTTGGTTATGTGTGGAGAGAAACATATTATTGTCCTTTTGACAATAATATGCGTTCTCTCCAGTGTCTCGTCATTGGCCCCGCCCCTATCATTTCCTGTATTGTTTCCCGGCCGTGTCTGATTACCCTCACCTGCCCTGTGTCGTTATCCTTCGTTTGTCTTCCCTATTTAATGCCCTCATGTTTCTTTGTCCTGTGCTCGTGGATTGTTTGTATGTGCGTTCATGTGCTTTGTTACCTCGTGTTCATGCGTCCTTGTCTTGCCTCATCCTTGCTTTTGTCCCTGAACATGAGTTTGTTAGTTTTGCTTTAGTTTCTGTTTTGCCCCATAGCGGGAAGTTTTTCTTTATCCTTTTGAGAAGCCTTTTGTTATTGTTATTGTTTTTGTCTTCGTTACCCCCTCGTGGGTGTTTTGTTTCTGTTTAGTGTTTTAATAAAATCTGTTAACCCCTTCATCCCCGCTGCCTGCGCTTGGGTTCTTCAGCCACGTAATTCGTGACAGTTCCTGTCTTAGTGTGATAAGATATTTGGTGTACGCAGGTGTTCAGGTGTTCAAACTCATACATAAGGCCCATAGCCCTTGTTAATATCATAAAAGTACATGAACTCTATAACTACCTTTAAATGTATTATTTTATATAAGAAAACTATTTTATATAAGAAAACTCAGTAATATATTTAGAATATAAGAAAAGTCAATTATATGTCTAGAAAAACCACCACACTCGCAGATATGACACGTTCCCCATTTTCACAAGCCTATGCACTCATGTAAGATTTTATTTAACTCGTAGAAGTCTATGCTTACAAGGACTTTTGAAGCTGCGATGACAATGAAATTGGACCTTAAACCCATTGATCCCTGTTGAAGTCCATTATATGGAGAAACATCCTGGAATGGGTAATTCCAGCGTTATGGATGTGACAATTGCAGTCAAAACTTGAAGTTTAAATTCCCAGAAATTTAATTTGTTACCAATATATTGAACCATCTGTTTATATTTTTCTACAGCCCTAATAACAGAGTGCAGACATCAGAAAAAAATCAGTATATGCACGAGTTTTCTGTTTAAAAATAGGAAAAAATAATGCGTTATGGACGTGACAAAAAAAGACACACGTTTTTGGGAGACAGGAAGCTTTGTTGAAATTCTGTGAATTAAAATGCACAAACCAAAAGCAATAACACGCAACAAATGGAGAAGGGATGGCTCTTTATATAACATGAAATATTGATTTTGTTTTAATAAATGTGTTTGCATTCATAAGGAAAAAACAATGTTACGCCCGTGACATATCTCCGTTACGGCCGTGACAGCTCTGAAACCGGCACTTACCCGACTATGGAAAATCATGAACAAATGCTTTACAACCACAATCAGAGACTTCAAATGGATATCGGATATTGTCCTCCGACATATCAGTAGATTCGGCTGCAAAATTCATCAACTTCATACAAAACAGCCACACTGCAAATTACTGTATATGGTTTCACATACTATTAATGTGTAACCAGCGTCTGCGTTCAAGGAGACCGTGATGGAGTGGCGGCGTTTGCGCGGATAATCTCGCGTTCATTGTACTTTCAAGGATCTGCTATAGAGGTGCGCGAATATGCTCGCCTTTTTAAAGATGCGCATGGGGCGCGTTTAGAGCGCGAATATGCTCGCTTTCTGTGTACTTTTAACGATGCGCATGTGGCGCGTTTGGAGCGCAGATATGCTCGCTTTCTGTGTACTTTTAAAGATGCGCATGTGGCGCGTTTGGAGCGCGGATATCGCGTTCAGTGACTGAGCAGGTCTTCCCACATGCAAATGAGTCTGAGACGCGAGATTGTCTCTCAGGACATCAAAATGAGCTCAAAATTATTTTATTTTGCCAAATACCGAAGTATTAAGATCCAATTGATCCAGTTGATGGATTGATCCAATTTTCTCGAACACAGTTTACAAGTGTGATTAAAATTACTTACAAATTAGTGTGAATAAAAAGTAGATTCTATCCAAAAGCTGGAGATCTTGTATCACATCAGAAATTGCTGCTCTTAACGACAGGGGGCGCGCACGGGAACGAAAGCGAGGGAAAATGCATCAAGCACGAGAGGCTTGCCTTTTAAGGTAGGACGTAAACAATCAGATGAACGCTATTCGAATGCTGCAAGCACAATAACAGTGTGGCGATCTGTATATCCCTATGATATCGACGTTCTCATAATTTGTTATTAATTAATAGTGTTAGTAATTTATAAAATGTTATAGGACAAAATAATTTATACAAATATTATGATATTTAAAACAGATCACAACATGTCATCTGCGTCTGTGATACATGATTCAATATTACGTGCTTAAAACTGTCAGGCCCGTAACGAATTATTATGGTTGTTCAGAGCAAATAAGTGAGATGAATTGTTGTTTAAAATCATCAACATACATATTTGGCTTTGTATATTAAGTTTCAAGTTATTTGTATTTGTAATTATTATATGACATAAACTTAAACTTTAAAACGTTATGGACGTGACACAGCAGTGAGGCGTTGTGACATCCTAATTATAGCCATTATAAATTCACAAGGCAGCAATAGTAAGACAGAGTGAGTGTATTAATTTTTCAGACATGCCTTCATCTTTCTGCAAAATGCCTTTTTTAAACATAAAGTACAAAAAGGGAGCATTTGATCCCTCTTCAGAAAGCATGAAAAATGGTTGGTGGAAAATGTAATTTTGGCATTGTTGTATACCTGATGTGGGTTGGAAATCAAGGCAATTTTCTTAAAATTTTTATTGAAGTACATTAATACAATATAAAGCAGGCCTAAATGGACTAATTAAAAATGATTTTGTTCTTTTAGTAGAAACTTTATTTTTTCATGGTAAGGTTGACATTTTCATGGAATTGCTCGAATGTTTTCCTCATAAACTGTCATTTCTTTTCGAAATGATGTCACAGACCTCTTGGATGACCTGGGGGTTAGTAAATTGTCAGTAAATTTGAATTCTGAACCTGAACAACTTCTTTAAATATCAAAAGTATATTTATTTTATGTCAACTCGTTTTATTATTGGCACATTGATGTGTGCAATACTAATTAAAAACACACATGTTTAGCTGTGCATTTACAACCTGAGCACTGTACTGGTTTACATCAACTGCACTTCTATTTCTATTTTCTTTTTCTTTTGCTCTTATTCTTTTTATATATATACACTCACATTTTAATCAGTTTTATTGCTGTTTTATTGTCTCTTAAAATCTAAAGTATTTGTGATCTTAAATCATTTGCATTTTAAAGATATGTCTTATTTCTCTCTGTCAATCATTTTATGTAAAGCACTTTGAATTGCCCTTGTGTATGAAATGTGCTATATAAATAAACTTGCCCTGCCTTGCCTTGCCTTGCCTAAAGCAGGGGTGTCAAACTCAATTTCATCCTGCGCAACATCAGTATTATGGTTGCTCTCAAAGGGCCGGTTGTAACTGTAAATTACAACCGTAAATGTATAAAAGACCAGTAAAATAATGACAGAGTGTATTCAAGTTTATTTAAAAAATAAATGTGGTTACAAAAATACATGCTTGTGCAGTATGTGAGCTAAGAAGTCTCTGTTAACTTCTAAATTAAATTAAGAAAAAATACCTATATATCAAAGAACAAAATTTCACATTCAAATGAATAATAAAATTAGTTGTACCATAATACAACAAACAACAAGCCCAATTAATTACTTCAATACTTTTTTTTGGTCACAGTTGAAAGGGGCAAAAGTGGTACAACAAATAATTGCGCTCTGTTCTAAAATGCAGTCTGTGGCATAGACCTGTTTGTTTTTGTTCCAAAAGCTAATCTGGTGGGATAATTTATGACAGAAACTTTGATAAAAATGTTTCTGTATGAACACACCCACCTGCACATACACACTGAGAACATGAAAGGTACATTATTAAGGTCACAATAGAAATAACTTTCTTCAGTTTAGTTCTTAACTATATTGGTCATCTTCTGGTTGAGGTTGATGAGATTATTCTGACTGACATTGTAAACTCAAAGTATCCATCCTCATCTTGACACACCAAATCACACACCATCATCATCCACTGATCAATCCCTGCGTATAACATACACAAACAAAATTCAAGTGCACATTAGAATGCATACACTTTAAATTGCGCCTGTTGTTATATATTCCATGACATTGCATATCTAATGGTTAAAAGAATGCTTACCTATTTGCTTTTCTGGCTGGATTGACACCGTTTTCGAACACAGCCCTTAGCAATACTGTCACATTAACAATGCTACAGCAATATAATATCATTAAAAATTAATTCGATACATTTTGTAACACTAGGGCACAAACCAGGCAGGGAAGCGGATCCACATGCAGCAGAAGACATTTCATGAAATAAAACAAAGTAACAAATAACTGAAGAATAAAAAAAAGAATGAAACATATAACAATGACTGACAACAAACAACTGAAACATAAAGGCTTATATACACTGGAAAATAACAAGGTAACAAGACACTACTGGGGGAAACTAAATAACAGAAAACCTACAAAGGACTATAAGCACATGTCACAAACAGCAAGTAACTGAAAAGTCCAAAATAACAGGAGGAACATAGACCAGATCATGACAGAGCCCCCCTTAAGAATGGCTTCCAGACTCTCACAAAAGAACACAAAAGTCCATGAGGAAGGTGGAGGTAGAATGGGGCGGTACGGAGGGCCAAGCCCTTGGAGTGGCGGAACTATAAAGCACCAGGGCAGAGACTGCAGGACTGGAAGCCAGGGTGGAGCAGGCAGGGCTGGAATCCAGGGTGGAGCCAGCAGAGCAGGGAGCTAGGATGGAGCCAGTGGTGTCAAAGGCCAGTGCACAGGAAAGCTCAGGGCGGAAATGTTGGCTGGGTCAAAGAGTTCTGGGACAGACATCTTGTCTTCAGGAGCAGACGGGAAGTGCACAGCGCAAATGCACAACAGGGCCGTAGCCATCACCAGCAGAGCGGAGTCCATGAGCAGGACCTCCGGAACCCTCAGAACAGGCACCTCCTGGACCACCGGACTTGGTACTGAAGGCTCTGGTAAGGCAGCCATGTTGTGAGCGGGCTCTGGTGAGGCAGCTGCCATAAACACAAGGCTCACCACCCTCAGCGTATGGCATGTAGGCATCCAAGACAGGCCCAGCTCCTTGGCCAGCGGAGCCTGACTCTCACTGCCCCCCTCCTCTGTCTCCCCCACCGTGAAGGGAGAGCCCACCAGCGACAAAGCATAATCACTAAACTCACGGGAGTCACCCTCGAGGACCATTATGGGTAAAACGGGTTTGCAATGGGTTGTTAATTCTTTGGTTCTCAGTTAGCGACAACATCAAATTCCGATTCTGCTTATTGATTTTGATTCTTAAAAAATCCCAGTTTCAATTCCAAAGTTATATAAAAATGGAGTAAAGCATTTAGTTATCAGCCTGTATAATCATTAAGCATACTTTTGATCATTTCTTTGAAAAAAATATCTATTATGAGCTGTTTGTTATGGTAATAATATGGTAAATTTGTGGTTACTGTGGTTTCATTACAAATAGCATAATTGGAGTATGGTTACTATAGCGAGACAATGGTAAATTTGTGGATACTGTGGTTCTACTGCAAATACCATACTTAGACTATGGTTGCTATAGTATAAACATGGTTAATTTTCAAAGGGCTTTCAAGAGATATCAGCAGGTCACAAGGCAACATATGCACATCTGGCTATGCGAGTTCACACCACTAATGGGCAAATTCCAAAGGGGTTTCAATGAGATATCTGCAGGTCACAAGTTAACACATTTACATCTGGCTTTGCGAGTTCACATCACTAATAAAATCGGCGCTTGGCCTATTCAAGGCATCATACTCAGTTGACCCTGTCTCTCTCTCTCTTTCTGTTAGGTTATAGCATTAGCAGATGCAGCAGACGACAACAGGGAGTGTCTGATTCAGGCTTTTGCACGCTTGCGGAGTGCCAGTCACCTGCTGATTCTTCTGTTGTCTCTGTGGCGAGGGCTCAGCTCAGAGCAGGCCGCCATATTGGAGGCTACACTTCTACCGCTGCTGCAAGACACGCCACAACTGGTGAGTAAAGACAGACATAGATTTTGACTTAGTCACTGTGAGTAAACTTAACAGTGGAATGTGAATCAAAGGAATGGGAGGAGACTAAAATAATAATTATGTAGTTATTCATAAGTAATTAGATAATGAAACAAAACTGTACTGTATCGTTAGTTTCATACACATTTTATAATCGATTCATGACAATGAAATCCAGCACCCATTGCAGCATTAATAAATCAGTCCCTGCAGCGATTTTGGGACTGCAGAATTTAACCCATATTCAAACAAACTCCACAAAATTGCAAAATTAACTACATTTTAGCATTTAGGAATGCATACACTGCTGAAAAAGCAATAGTAACCATCACATAAATTCTACTGGATTTAATCGTCATAATGGGAATTTTATTGGTTGCAAGGGAAGTTAGGTAAATCGTGGACAATTGTCCATTCATATAGATTGCCATCGGTCGACTAGGCAGACGAAGGGCTCGTATACCTGAATTGGACGCCAAATTCTCGCTCACTCTTATTATGATTGGGACTTTTTTCCCTTATCGGAGTTTAGGGGCCGTTTTCCCGGAGAGGCATTGAACGGACACCACAAGGGGTGGCAAAGTGCTGCGGGCGTGGACCCTCGCGCCACAAAATGCCTACTCATCCCCTCACCACCTAATCTTCATCACCGCATGCACGAGGAGCCTTTCGCTTCCCCCTGACCGCCTAACTCTGCCATAGTCTTCCTCACGTCCGCAGCGCGCCTAGACTTGCTAGTTTGCTGCCCCTTGCTGCCTATTCGTGGCGCGACACCCAAAAGATGCCAAAACGTCTGCTCGCCACCCTTGCGTCCGCAGAGCGCCTAGAGTTGGTAGATTGCTGCCCCTTGCTGCCTATGCGTGGCGCGACATCCAAAAGATGCCAAAATGTCTCGCTCGCCACCCTTGCGTCCGCAGAGCGCCTAGAGTTGGTAGTTTGCTGCCCCTTGCTGCCTATGCGTGGCGCGACATCCAAAAGAAGCCAAAACGTCTCACTCGCCGCCCTTCTTTCTTTTTTCTCTCCCTCACGGCCGTGGCACCCCCTAGAGGAGCCGGGCGTCCTTCGTGACCTTGCTCGTTCGTGCTTAGGGGAGGTTTCCGTCAGAAAGACGTCGGATACCTGAGCCAACGCGCGAGGGGGTTTGCGGGCCCATAGAGAACCACTAGAGGCCGGGAGATGTATGTAAAATAAGAAAAAATATTTAAGTTCACTTCCCGACCAAGCCCTATCGGTATGACGTCGAGAGTCACGTGACGCAACTTTCTGTAATTTTCCGGGCTCCTGGGGCCTCCGCGGCCCGTATGGGAGCCTCTGACACCTGCAACATATCCTATTTCTCTCATAGGTGGCTATCGTACAGAGACCGACTGTTATGTCCTATATTGCACGTTTTGGGGACGTTGTGGGCCGTTTATTTTTCTGGAATATTTTTCGTGATTTTTTTTCTATCACTTGCCGTACACTGAGGGGTACGGGCATCAGATATGTGGTGTGTGAGGGTGTGAAGAACCAGTATTCGAAGCCCCAAGGTTTCTGTACAAGAATATAGCAGAATTTTGCTGAAAATGCTGTTCAGAGATGTATTTCTGTGAAAAGTGCATTTGTAAGCAAAATAAGCATTTTAATAGCCTGAAGTGTGCAATATACCAATATGGGGTGCTTCTAGGATACATAGCTGTAGGTTTGTCATATAAAAGCTGTTTACAGTCTTAAAAATTGACCTTTTACAGTCACATGGCCCATAGAGATCAATGCGAGGGAGAGAGACGTCTGAAAAATAATAAAAAATACTTAATTTCATAGCCCGACCTAGCCCTATCGGTATGTCGTCGAGAGCCACGTGACGCAACTTTCTGTTAGGTTTCGGGCTCCTGGGGCCTCCGCGGCCTGTACGGGAGCCTCTGACACCTGCAACATATCCTATTTCTCTCATAGGTGGCTATCGTACAGAGACGCCCGAACGGCCCCGGGGACTCCGAATGACCCCGATTCAAATTCTGTAGCTGCTCGCTGCCCCCTCATTCGGTTCCCAAAGTTTGAAGACGGTACGGCCTCGTTATGTCCTATATTGCACGTTTTGGGGACGTTGTGGGCCGTTTATTTTTCTGGAATATTTTTTTTGATTTTTTTTCGAGCACTTTCCGTACACCGAGGGGTACGGGCTTCGAATATGTGATGCGAACTTGCATTCGAAGCCCCAAGGTTTTTCTACAAAAATAAAGCAGAATTTTGTTGAAAATGCTCGTCAGAGGTTTATTTCTGTGAAAAGTGCATTTGTATAACACGTGAGCATTTTGACAGCCTGAAGTGTGCAATATACCAATATGGGATGCTTCTAGGATACATATCTGTAGGTTTGTCACAAGAAAATGGGTTTACAGTATGAAAAATTGACCGTTTACAGCATTGTCCACCATTAGCCTACACTGCTACTGTCAAATAAGTTATGACTGGGACTTCCGGTGGTTCACAGGAAGTCCCAGTCATAACTTATTTGACAGTCGGTCAGTAGGCTACTAATGTACAAAACACTTTTCACACAAGAAAAAGCACTAGAAAATGTTCCCTAGGTTCAAGTAAGCCACTCTCTCGGTATGTGAAACAGGGGCCAACAGACTACCAGATTATAAAGTTTGGGGTCCCTCGATCCCACTGCGTCCCAACGGCTGCTGCCGACACTCTTAACCTATCTCATTCATTTTCATGAGCTCACGGTGGACCAATGGGACAGAAAGGTCTGATCGACCTGCAATTCACATATATGCCTCGTCACAGGGCCCTGGGTCGTGTTCTAAAGTTACGCGCCCCTCGGACCTCGTTGACCACTCAGTTTGCCCAAAAAGACACCAGCTGCCTACATATAGGTTGCGAATGTACGCTCTGGAATAAAAGATTGATCCCTAATTTTGTTCCGTTTGCTCATTCAAGAGGGTCTTTCAGGCTATGAAATGAAGAAGCCTGCATGAGAGACTTTTGCAAACCGCACTATAAATCGTTTCCCTCGGTTCTAGAGAGCCACCCTCACGGTATGTTAAACAAGGGCCTACAGACTACTAGAATCTAAAGTTTGGGGCCCCTCGAGCACCCGGGGTCTGAACGGGAGCCGCCGACACTCTTAACTCATCCCATTCTTTTTCATAAGCTCTTGATGGACAATTAGGGTTGGGGTACAGAATGGTCTGATCGACCCGCAATTCACGTATATGCCTCGTCACGGGCCCCTGGGTCATTTTCTGGGGTTCCGCGACCCTCGGACCTTGTTGACCACTCAGTTTGCCCAAAAAGACACCAGCTGCCTACATATAGGTTGCGAATGTACGCTCTGGAATACAGGGGTCAAAGGGTCACAGGGTCTTAACACTCGCCACGGTATACCGTGGGGGTCTCCCAAGCCAGGATATCGAGTATCGTGGTTCTCGGTCACCTTTAAGTATCTTTTTCTTGAAAAAAGATTGATCCCTAATTTTGTTCAGTTTGCTCATTCAAGAGGGTCTTTCTGGCTATGACATGAAGAAGCCTGTGAGAGACTTTGCAAACCGCACTATAAATCATTTCCCTCGGTTCTAGAGAGCCACCCTCACGGTATGTTAAACAAGGGCCTACAGACTACTAGAATCTAAAGTTTGGGGCCCCTCGAGCACCCGGGGTCTGAATGGGAGCCGCCGACACTCTTAACTTATCTTATTCGTTTTCATAAGCTCTCGATGGACAATTAGGGTTGGGGTACAGAATGGTCTGATCGACCTGCAATTCATGTATATGTCTCGTCATGGGGCCCTGGGTCATGTTCTGGGGTTCCGCGCCCCTCGGACCACGTTGACCTCTCACTTTGCCCAAAAAGACACCAGCAGCCTACATATAGGTTGCGAATGTACGCTCTAG